>NC_086284.1:191596416-191833916 GCF_963924245.1 Chroicocephalus ridibundus | reverse complement strand
TTAGAATTAATTCTAAGGCATGAATTTTCCATAGATGTCACAACACTGGGTACTATTCTGTAATTTAAAAAATAACATATTTTCAAGTATCAGGGAATTATGTAATTTCTCTCTCTTTCACTTGCCATCTTTTCACCAGAAACTAAGTTTCCAATTCCAAACCTCCACTCATTTCCACCAGCTTTTGGCCCATCTCCCCACTAACAACCTAGAGCTGCGCTTGGCGTGTTTTGCAGTTACCATTCTCCCTTCTGCACCGAATCTTTTTTGGCACAACAGCAAACTCAGAAGACGTTTCTTGATCCCCTCCCCCAGGATCAAGGCTGCCATTAGATTCTTTTTTTTTTTTTTTTTTTTTAAATCTCCCTGTATCTCCTTCCCTCCTTAATTGGGGCAGGTGGGCCCCAGTATGCAAATACAGACCGCTAGAACAGCCGGGTCTTGCACAGTCACATAGGTAGCCTAGACCTCAGGCTGCTACTGCATGGGATTTTTCACTCCAGGGTGCAGAGAAAAACCCGCTGGCAGTGACAGGTATTATGTCACAGCCTGTTTTCTACCAAACAAAAGATGACAGGCAATGCAAACTGTTTTTCAGATGACAAGTTCCCGTCAAATGCGTTGCTCTAATTCTGCACCCTTCCTGCCCTTTTGCCTCCAGAAACAATTATGCAAAAGAACATATAACAGGTCAGGATCCCCCCAAACTCAATATGATCACAGTTGTAATCCTCTGGACAACTGTCAGCTCTTGCAACAGTTGGATGCTATCTCTAGTACCGCACAACCTATAAGCAAACCTTGCACTGATAAGCCAAACTGCTTTAGTAACAGTCCTGAGCACCAGAAGGAACTAAAAGGAAGAAATGTGAACAGTACATATCAGCATTAAGTAATACAAATTCCAAGATGCACGGACGATATTTAGGGAATCCCTGTATTGATTTAAATACCAGTAACTAGAAATCATAGGCTTAACCCTGCAAAACCCTTACACATGTGAGAGGACAGAGAGACTACTTGAATAAGTAAGAATTGGAAGGAGACACAATCATGGGTTTACAGAATAATTACCAAGTTTAAATTGTATTTACATTATACAGTATATGGGATCACAGAATACACACTACCATATTTAATCCTAAAAAAAAAATCAAAATAAAATTTTGTCACTTATTTCCTCGTATACAAATGCTGCTCCCTACATTTACAATATTAGGGTTAAGTAGTTAGATACCAAAATTATACTGTTCCTATTCAAAGTGCATTTTAATAATGAGAACATAACAAGGATAATAAAATTAAAAAAGATGTAATGAGCAACTTTAAAGTAGGCCCTCCAAATTTCTAGTCTTTAAAGTTAAGCTTGCTTAACAAGCTTTTTTCCCCCCAACTTACTCAATTAACAGCAATTAACATTGGTAGCAATTACACGCACGCACAGGGAGGAGGAAGGATTGACTGTCTGGCCTTTGTAAGCGATATACCGATCTTGCAGTTCTATCATTTGCTAGGTGCAGACATGAAGCGAGTAACACACAAACCCTTGGACGTTGGTTGTAGGTAGGTTTTCACTTTTCAAGGGTTTATTAGAGCCTGGTGGTGAAAAGTCACCGAGGAAACCCAAGCTCACTCTGCACGGCAGATGGTTTCACCACTGCTGCCATCCAACCAGGGCAGTCTAGAAACCACGAAGAAGCGAACCTGAACCAAAGCCACTGGGGAGGATGGACACACGTATGCACTGCCCAGGGCTGCGACTCTCCCAATGGGTCACCTGCCACCTTCGTAATTTATACAACTCAGCCTGCAACTTCTTTGCACCCTAGGTGACCACAAGATACAATCATTATTTTTCATTGATTCTCCAGTTCAAAGTGTCCTAAATATTGAGAGGACTGGGCCACAGATCAGCAGCGTGGGGTCTTATGGCATGATGACAATGGTGTGAGTTGTGTGTCCCTCAGCATGGCACAGGGACGTGTGAGGGCAAGCAAGAGCACAAGACTTGTCTTGAAGGATTGTCCTGGGTAAAGGGAGTCAGTCTGGCTGGAGTGGATCCAAGGGTGAACAATCCTGTCTGCTGTCGTGCTCTGCTTCCTGGGGGGAAAAAGCTTCAGGAGAAAAGCCTGGGTGGGAACCGCACAAATACAGTGAGTGTGATCGGGGGCCCCAGCAGGGAACAGAGAATAAGCTGGGCAGCCGATGCGCATCGCACGTGAAGTTCACGCACACAGTTTTTACTCAAAACATCTTTCACTTCATGAATGACTAAAAAGTCTGTGGTTTCCAGTGATGATTACGGTTGGTTCCACTCAAAACTCAAAGTCTTTAATTGTTAACACTATGTCAACACTTACCTCTTTTTCTCTCTCAGAAGGTTAACAAACTATGTTACAAACATCTTTGGGGAAAAATTTAACAACTTACTAGGAGTTTAATATTTACTCTACAGCAATTTATTATTATTTTAAAAATAACTGAGGCAGTAAGAATGCTTAATTGCTTAATTCTGTAATTAACTGCTGTGGATACAAACCTCTCTACCCATGTGAATCCAAGATAGATCATGTTTTGTTGCAAACAGTAAGATGCCATCACAGTGCAACACACAGAGAGTCAGGAACCAACTGGTTAATAATATTTTTTACTTACAGCATGTGACCAAGGATACCAGATTAAAAACAGGGAAGTGTGCAAATATATTCCTTAAAGCCTCTGTTTGCAATAAACTACAAATATGTTCTCGATCCAGGGTGTTCATGAAACTCTGAGAGGTTTTGGCAATAAAACAAACTAGAACAGGTTGGAGGGAGGGAGGTGTCTACATCTCTGCTTTAGATTTCACCCCCCAATACCAGAGATCAGTTTGTGTTTACCAGGAGGAAGCTATGACAACTGTAGATCTAGAGATAAAGAAGAAAAGAGAGTTTCAGTTCACTGTTTACAACCCACTGACTAGTTGACTAGTTGTTATTGTTCACAACCATTTATCACCAATATTTAATTCACAAAAAAACCCTCTTAGTATACTGACACCTTTTCTCCAAGTGGGAAACTTAAAATAAGCACTTGAGATTCTCAAAGTTTATTCCAGCAAATTAAAGAAGACATGAATAGTACTTGAAAAAAAAGCCATATCAAAAGATATCATTCACATTTTAGTGAACGGCAGCCAGATATTCTATACCATCCAGTACTAAAGACAGAATTCAAAAATCCTGTCATAGACACAAGATAGGAAAGAAGCTGGAATGATTGGTGAAACCTTTCCCCTGAAAATACAGTTTAATTTTTCAGTATGATGTGATACACCTCATTCATTCTAGTAATGTCTACAATTTCACCAGAAAGACCGAAAAACTGACACATCTCTTTTGCCTCTATCAGACCTTTGCAATTAGCAACCAGCTACCAACTCCAATCTTCATTTCAGGCTGTTCTGAGAGCATGCCAGAGCCCACTGCCAACGGGCACAAAAGGCAATCATAGGGAAAACCTATTTTCACCAAAAAAACCCAACAGTACCACTAAAACCATTCCTCCATCTGAAATTATTAAAGGATTCTCAAAATAGAATAAACTCACAGGTATTTCTTGCCTTCACAGCAGCCACGTTTGGCAGGTTTCCAGACTCTGGCTACATACATGCTCCTGTCTCGTGCAAAGCCAAAATGTCTGACGGGACACATAGAAAACAACATAGTTCTTCCTCATTTTTAGCTACAAGAAAAAGGATCAGAAGTTCAATACGTTTCACAACTGTGAGGAGGGGGCCTTCTGCAACTGGGGAGCCCCCAGGCCAGCACAGGGACATGGTCTTGGTAAATCCCAACCCTTGCCTGCACCTGCCAAGGCCCGGATTAAGTGGTGCACTTCTCACCATCACCATCACTTTAATTTATCTCTGTTTGCTAGATTTGCATATTTTTTCCTTTTACTTTTTCAAACAGTATATTGCAATGTTACTGGTTCCTTCCAGTGGCATTTACGCACCTCCCTCCTCTCATGACATTCATGATTAAACGTATCACAGTCAGCAAAGTAAATCAAATGTTTTTTGAAGATCTCGTTCAGCCAGAAGTTTTGTCCCCTGCTCCCGCCCAAAATAAAGCACTCTCTGTCCTGCCTTGGTGAAGGTCTGCAACAGTCTCCTCACCTCATCTATTCCTGGCCTCATTTATTCCAGCTCCATGTTCCTGATCTGAGCTCCAGCTCACAGACTTCAATTTGGTTTTTCTGTACTGTGCTGGCTCTGACCTGACAGAGCAGTGACCTCCTGAAGCTACATTCCATGCAGAATGAGGACTGAGAAGGAAGGCTTGGAGGTCTGGCCATTACAGCTCTGGAGATTTCAAACAGTGCCACCTACCAGCTCCCAGAAATCCTCGCTCTTCCCAGTCACTTTGCAAAGTCTTTTATTCTCACATGTATCTCCAAAATAGCTAGGTTCCACACACAAAAACCTTATACACTGGAGAACAAATTTCTGATGTATTTAAATAACAAGTTACTCCACTGCCTGTAGAAAAAAATTGCTATTTTAGTGAGGGCCACATAAACAAGGGTTTGAGCTCCCTCTGCAGGCTCCATGTCTGTAATTAACTAAGAAATGCTTTTCCCACGGCCACGCAGTCATAAACGAATAATGATGATGTGCAGAAACAAAAATGTTTTGACAAGATTTGGCACAAGAATAGTTGAAATTACCATTCATGTTGTTCTTTAAATGAGACATTTGGGGCAAATTCTGGCCCAGTATAAACAGGTGCACTCCACCGCAGCAAAAAGAGTGCCAGACACTTTGCTTCAAAATGGGTTTAGCTAATTTTGTGTTAGTTGGATGGCAACTTAAATAAGTAATGATAACTAACTACAAGAGCTAGTACCTGGGGAAAGCATTAGGATAAAAGAGTGCCATCAAGACAGAATGGTAGGGAGATGTATTTAAAAGATTAACTTTCAACTTTAACTAGTAAAGCAGATTATGCTACTGCGCCAGGCTTACCCCGATTTAGTGGTACAGAGTATCTGGAGTGTATGAAGTATTAAACGCACAAACAGAGACTTCTATCCCAAGTATCACCAGATCTGCACGCTCAGGATCTAAACCAGCTCCAAGTTTCACTCAAGCCACTATGTAATGGGATTTCATATAGGATTAGGCCAGAAATGTGGATTTTTTTGATGTTTCAAGTCCAGTCATTAAAAAGAAACCTCCTTTTTCAAGCTAATACCTTGATGGGTTTTTTTTCCTTTCCACATTAAGGGGAAAAGATCAGGATTTACAGACCACATACAATCTTGGAAAAAGCTATTCATATTACACAGTGATAGGAACATAAAAGAGAGAAAATACATCTCATAAACAAAGTTACATAATAATGTTAAATTGAAATTTACATCTGTGTTTCGTAGTTCTCCTCCGACCCAACCTTTCACTGTATTTCAGCCCCAGTCTGTTCTTGCTGGGAGTTCAGGTGTGAAGCCCCCAAGAACAGGATGGAACAATGCAGCAAAGAGCTTCTTTAATAGACACAGATACCAGCAATAGCAAACACACAAAAATATCAAAAAACAAAGTGATAACTAAAGATTCAGCCCATATCTTTCTCAGCAAATGAGAGAAAAAGTAAGATTTTTACTAGATAAAACTCAGCTATTTATTGTAGAAGACACTCTGGTACAGTCACGTTTCTCATTCAGACAAAAATTTTCCTTGATTTCCACTGTTTCCATGTCATATTATACTCTTTTCCTATTCTTGTATCTTTGAGGTCTATGCATGCTAACATTTTTAGACAATTGCCCTGTTTTTGTACTGCAGCCTCTTAGAGGTAAGACTGTATCACACTGTGGAGAGCTCTATCATCTCTGGTATGCAGAAGAGCGCTCTCACTTCGGAGCCAGAAACAGTATTGTGGATTCACTACGGCAGCTTTGTGCTGCTCATCAGCCCACGTGCACCTGAGACCCTCTTTCTCCAACATGTCTTTTTTTCAATTTGTTGAGATGAGGTGTACGAAAACCAACTGGCAGACACATACTAGTGATGCTTCCCAGGGATCAGTACTGGGACCAATACTGTTCAAAATCTTCATCAACAGCCTGGACCACAGAATGGAGCACATCCTCAGCACGTCCATGGATGGTCCCAAAGTGGGGGGTGTGGAGGGGATGCAGAAGCACTACTGGGCTGCTACTCAGAGGGAACTCAGCAGGCCAGAGGAGTGAGCCCATGAAGAACCTCACGCAGAACCTCACCAAAAGCAAGTGTAAAGTATTGCAACTGGGCATAAGAACCCCATACCAGAGGCGAGGAGTCAACAGGATACAAAGCATCTTTTCCAAATAAGGTCTGAGGAGTCCTGACAGAGAAGCTGAACATGAGTTTGCATGCACCCTTGCAGCTAAGGCGGCCAGTTGTACACTGTGTTAGCAAAAGTGTAGGCAAGGGATCAAAGGAAGCCATTTATTCCCTGTTCGGCACTTGTGGCACTGCATCCGCAATACTATAGGCTTCTGTACAAGACACCAACACACTATGGTGACTCCAGCAGAAGACCATCAAGGTGCTAAGGGAGCCAGGACATGATCTATGGGGGGAGTTTAAGAGTATTGGGTTTGTTCAGCCTGTCTTCAAGGACTCTCAATGGTAAGGTGCGGAAAGGTGGAACCAGAGGTTCACTGCGACACGACAAAAGGCAACGGACACAAGCTGCAACACAAGAATTTCTGATTAGATGATAGGAAAAACTCATTCACAGTGAAGTGGCCTAACACTGCAACACATCTCCGCTCTCAGAGAGATTCAAAATCAACTGGGAAAGATCCTGATCAGCCTGATCTAAGTCAACTGTGCTTTGAGTGGGGCATTGGGCCCCACCACCTCCAGAGGGCCCTTTCTACCTAGATTCCACCAGAAGCCCATGATTTTATCCATTAGCAATCCTGGCTAAGGGATATCCTTGAGTACTGTAGACATTATCTGAGCCATCTCTGCGTGTCATATGCAATGGCCAGAGGATGTACAGATGCGTGCACAGACCAGCTCTTGCACTTACTCAGCGAGCACAGCAACTCTGCCAAACTAGAGACACACTAGGTTTCATGCGCACGCTGAGATCCCTGTTCCAGCGCCTGCATAGCAAGTCGTGTCCCATATATTAGCAAAGACAAACTTTGTGCAGTAGTGCTATGCTAAAACTACGTCAGCTGGTTCTGTGCCTGCACGGAACTGCAATGGGACATGCAGATCAAATCATACACAGCTAACTTGGGTAGCTTTGCATCAACTTGGATAACACTATTCTGGTAACTCCTTCTCATTCTTATGCTGCATCTATCACGACGCACTGGAGCATCTGCTACAAATGGCTTTAGACACGGTTTAAAAAAATCTACCTCATCTCAAAATCTAATAGTCAAACTATACACATATCATAGAAACATAGAATGGTTTGGGTTAGAACAGACCTTAAGGATCACCTACTTCCCACCCCCCTGCCATGGGCAGGGACACCTCCCACTAGACCAGGCTGCTCAAAGCCCCATCCAACCTGGCCTTGAACACTTCCAGGGATGGAGCATTCACAGCTTCGCTGGGCAACCTGTTTATGTCCCACCACCCTGACAGTAAAGAATTTCTTCCTAATATCTAATCTAAATCTACCCTCTTTCAGTTTAAAGCCATTACCCGTCATCCTATCACTACATGCCCTTGTAAGAAGTCCCTCCCCTGCTTTCTTGTAGGCCCTCTTTAGGTACTGGCAGGTTGCTATAAGGTTTCCCCAGAGCTTTTTCTCATCCAGGCTGAACAACCCCAATTCTCTCAGCCTATCTTCATAGGAGAGGCGCTCAGCCCTCTGATCATCTTCGTGGACCTCTACTGGACTTGTTCCAACAGGTCCATTTCTTCCTTATATTGAAGGCCTCAGAGCTGGACACAGTACTCCAGGTGGAGTCCCACCAGAGCAGAGGGGCAGAATCACCTCCCTCGACGTGCTGGTCATGCTTCTTTTGATGTAGCCCAGGATAACGTTGGCTTTCTGGGCTGCAAGCACGCATTGGTGGGTAATGTTGAGCTTCTCATCCACCAATATCCCCAAGTCCTTCTCCTCAAGGCTGCTCTCAATGCAGTCTCTGCTCAGCCTGTATTTGTGCTTGGGACTGCCCCAAACCACATGCAGGACCTTGCAGTCGGCCTTGTTGAACTTCATGAGGTTCGCATGGGCCCACCTCTCAAGCCTGTCCAGATCCCTCTGGATGGCATCCCTTCCCTCCAGTGTGTCGACTGCACCACACAGCGAACTTGCTGAGGGTGCACTCAATCCCACCATCCATGTCGCCAACGAAGATGTTAAACAGCACCAGTCCCAGTACCAACGCCAGAGGAATGTCACTTATCACTGGTCACCACAATGGACATCTAGCTGTTGACCGCAACTTTTTGACTGTGGCCATCCAGCCGATCCTTATCCACTGAGTGGTCTATACATCAAATCCATGTCTCTCCAATTTAGAGACAAGGATGTCATATGGGACAGTGTCAAATGCTTTGCACAAGTCCAGGTAGATGACATCAATTGCTCTTCCCTTACCCACCAACGCTGTAAACCCGTATATAATATAACATATAACTATATGTTAAGTCCTTGAATCATCACCCAAAAAAAAATATCTCTTTTTCTCACTGAAACCCTTCGTGTTTGTTTTGGTTAACCAAGACTCAGGC
This sequence comes from Chroicocephalus ridibundus, assembly GCF_963924245.1. Classification (NCBI taxonomy): domain Eukaryota; kingdom Metazoa; phylum Chordata; class Aves; order Charadriiformes; family Laridae; genus Chroicocephalus; species Chroicocephalus ridibundus. Next base: position 191,825,182 of record NC_086284.1, on the reverse strand, counting down.
TTCAATAGAATGTTTTACCTGTAGTAAGTCACAGTTACAAATTACATAGTTTTACAGTATAGTTACAAATTCATGAACCATTAGCTACTGACCTGGCGATCTGATACCCTGCACCTAATAGCACCCACATTTTGTAAAGCATTTTTCATCATCAAGTCAGTACCATTATCCGCCTTTTTTAACAGATGAAAAAACTGAGGCATAAAATAAGGAACTGATTGGATCAAGGTCTTGTAGCAGGCCAGCAACAGAGACAAGAATAAAACCAAGGTGGCCTAAGACCTAGTGCAATGTGCCTCACTGTCATTTCCTCACCCCAACGTCTCTTTTGTCTGGGCTCCTGCATTTCAATTTACACTCTCTTGAGTGTAATAACTTACTTTGAGGCAAAAGTATTCTAATTTTCTGGTTGTGTGACTGCTCCCTCTATTGTGGTCTCTATGGGTACTAGGATACCTTTCTAGATAGTTAAAATATAAAATAAAAGATAAGGCAAATGAGATTATATATACAATTTCTAAGATTAATTTAATAGTGACAGAATCTTGATTTCCTCATCCCTGGACAGATAGTTATCGTGTGCTGAAAGCTTTTCTTACTCTTTTAGTGCTGTTAGTGTTGACAACTCTAACCAATTAGTATCTTCCTTGGACTTCACAAACACACTGTTTAGTAGTACTCTGGATAATTAATTAAATAAGAGCAGAGATGCCAGAAGGATCTGGGATTCAGCAGTTCATATCTTACCATATTGTTATTTACAGTCCTTCCAACCAGCTTCGGATTCTAACTTATTTTGAGGATAGTCTTCATGAAATACTTTGCCAAAAGTTGTAACAAAATTGCAGTGGTTTTTTTTTTTTTTTCATTTTGCTCACCAGATCTGTAATACTACCAAGAAAATAATTATATTTATTTGACAGAAGAGATGACAAATTTTTTGAACACTGAAGCTGCTCAGAATCCAGAGCATCTCACTTGGAAGTCTAAAGGCATGACTACACTCTGCAGTTAAATATAACACAAACCATCAGCATTCAAGCTAGGTGCAGAATGGAGCTCAGAAACTCAGCAGGGCTTTTCAGCATTAATACCAAAATGAGCGTCTCTGCATGGACATACAGCTGTGCTATGTAGAAGTACTTGCGTGGATCAGTACTAGCTCAGGTAGAATGAGTATGTACTACATCACTTTTCCATTGTACAACACAAACACATTGAAAACATTTTTGAAAGACACGTCTCAGTTCCCACGGACAAGTTGCAAAACAGCAATTAAGTGCCCAAAATACCAGGTGGCACTGAAGCCTGTAAGTCTATGAAAGTAATCCAAAGCTTTGCCTCCCCAGATGAAAAGACGTCACTTAAGTGCCAGAAGTTCTGCTACTGTGTATGCTGAGAGGCACCACTGCGATAGCCCCGCACACTGGAGGCAGTTACTGATTCACAAATTTGCACGTAGGACCCTTCAGAGCTGCGAAGCTCGCAGGCATTATGCCTAGCAGCCAAGGAGAAGAGTCCATTGAGCATGAAGCACAGCACCACGGGTACCCTTCTTCAAACGCGCAGCAAGAAGAGGAGTGAAAAGTGGTGAAAAAGCTGCAAGCCCTACAATAAATGCTGTGCGGTCCTGCAAAGTGTCACCTTTGACATGGTAAATAAAAGTGTTACTGAGTATCTAAGTAATTACATAGCTCCTTGCAGCTCGTGTAGTATCTAGTCCCCTACTATGATCTGATTCGGCAAGGTATTGAAAGCATGTTCACAACTAAAACTTTCCAAGCACTCCCAGCAGCTTCACTACGAATAGTCAGTCTCCTGAAGTTTCTCACAATGCTGAACTGAGGACATTTGACATACATCCTTACCTGTAACTGACAGATCAAAGACTTACTTAGAACTTCATTATATAGGTGCAAACATTGCAGTGATTGTTCACTTACTCATTAATTCGTAACAGAAAGATATATTGCAAATTACAGATTGAAAAGGAGTTCTTTTGCAATAAGTTGTTATTGCTTTGCACTGGGATGAAACAAAATTTGGGTTTTAAATCAAGTTTGTTTTTTAAATAGAAAGGATATAATAAGAAACATCATACCTATCCCACCATAACATTTAAGAATTTTTGATAGAAATACATCCTACTTGTCTTGAAGTTCCTGCTCTTAATTACTCATAAAAAATGGAACATCTCCAGGAGAGATTAAAAAAGATGCACTGCATGGTTCTCAACACATCAGGTGCCTCACAAGTGGTACATCCACATCAGATTCCTGGCAAGAGGAACACCAAACACAATTTCAAGGGCATAGCTCATGGTTATCTCCTACTAAGTGATAAACAGAATGCCAAATCTCAGCCAAAATAATAAGTGGAATATGGAAGATGAGGGAAAAACAGTACAAACTCAAACTTCCTGAGAGGAGAGCGAGGCCAAAAGGAATATAACCAAATCTTGGTATGTGATGGGAAAAGCCACAGCTGAACATGGAGCAACAAACTGGAGAAAGGCAGAGAAAACAGTAGCCAAAAGCTAATCCTTTTAACAACTGCAGTCCCTCTCAGACTATGAATGAACCTAAAAATGAGAAAGTAAAAGGAAGAAAACTAAATTTTAAGGAAGATGTCTAGATTTTGTGCTGCAGGGACTAAAGACTGCTCTTGTAAAAGACACAGCGTGCACCCAAACCCTGTTCTTTATAGGCTAAGCCTTTTCTGACTACTCCAACTCATCACAGGAATGGGATAACAAAACCAGATACGTAGGCGTATCTGTTCAACTTATATATGCCCTCCTCCAAGTAATAAAAGAGGACATCTGACATATTTTGTAAGAAAATGACATTATTTTGACAACAGGAATTCTTTCTTTGTGAAGTTTGATTAGGTACAGTAACAGATGAAAGCCCAGGCTGATGTCCCTCATCTGAATGCTCATCAGGCTTAGCTCTACCTAATTTCTCAACTCCTCTGGGACTAGTAAGGATCCATTCATAATCCCAAAGTCACCATTTGCTGCCACTTCCAGGGATTTGGCAGCTTGATCTACACTAGTAAATCAAATACCGCCCTGAAACACTCCTTGGCACTACAATATGATCACCTACATTTTAAGTTGTTAAAATTGCTCTTGAAATGCTTTTCACTCATGCCAGCTAGCACTCTCCTAGACAACTTGCAGGCACAGTTCATAAGTGAGAACATTTCAGGAACCATTCCAAATAAGCAGGTGGATCTTGCCACAAATTGCTTTGGAAGCTCAGAGAATTTACACTATAGACATCAGCTGTTCTGTGCAGTGGGACTCAAGAGCATGGGGATGATCCCAGATACGTCTTATTTAACAGTCTAGACACAGCCTAAAAATCCAGTTGCAATGGTACCCCAGTGAAACCGAGGCTCATCCTAGTGATGTTTTTGTTGCTTCACTCAAAAAAAGATTTTACAAAAATAACCACTAGAAACACATAGCTGCCAGCAAAATAAAACACACTTGCCCACATTTCTTTTCTTAGTATCTTCCACCATTCCTAAGCAATCCTTTAGTTGTAAACTATCCTGGAGCTCCACTTCCCCAGAAGGGTGCTCTTAAGTATCCTTCTTTTCTGAAAGTGATTTCCCATTAATCCAAGTCACCTCCTTCTGATAACGTAGTACAAACCATTCTTCTGAAGCCTGATCTGGCTTAACCATCACAGGATCCTTTAGTGTACTGGCCTGATTGGTTATCCTGCTATGGCCACAGAACTTCACATGAATTGGTGATTATCCAGTTGGTAGGTCATGGGCTTAGCCTTGCACTGGAAGATACAAGAAAGATTCACACCCAAAACCCCCCAGCCAATTAAGTATACAACTGGAAGAGATGATAATTTAAGAAAATAGCACTGAGTTGAGGATAAGGAGTTAAAAAGGCGGATTTGGGTTCTGTGTCCTTCTTTTCTGATTTTGGATAACTCTGTTTCTTATATGGAAGAGTAGGTAGAAACTCATTCTTGAATCTCCCTGAACGTAATATATGCTGAAGAGAAGTTTTAAAGTTTTTGGTGTCAAATTTACTTTCCCTCAATACTCATGATGGAAAACAAATGAGGCTGACAGCTTCTTGGACTTTCCACTCTGGGTTGTAAGGCACGAGGGAAGAGAATATCCCTCTGTGAGCTAAGCATACATTGGAATGGATTTTTCATCTATTTTTAACAGTAATTTATCTAATTGCTCTGCATTATGCTACAGCACATCATGTTAAACTGCATTTTTACATGGCTGCATTACAGTTTCAGACATTTTATTACATAATCTACGATGACATTTTACTTGCTGTATTCATCCTGGAAGAACAATGCAAAAATGGCTACAACAATGCAAGTGCAGTTTTCATATCATGCCTGCTTAGGATACAGGGATAATAACGTTATACAGTACTTACTAATGCTTTCTCAGTCAGTATGTTATGATGTGCTAAATTCTTTGTGTCATGGGGCTCAATTGCTTAGATTTGGCAGTCAGATGAAATTATAAGAAATAAAAAACAGGCTAATCAAACATAAATGTGATCCTAAATTTTTACTGGCCGCTTTTATACAATGTTACCTGCTAGGTCTGGAATCTCACTGAGAGGACAAAGGTGGAGAAGTGGCTGAAGCAAGGGGAAAAAGACACATCTCTTCCGCTGTCAGTGAAAATCAAAAGTTTGGGGAGGGAATGCTTTTCAAACTCCATTATCTTTGCAGGGGTGACCTCATTTTTAAAATAATTATTGCCTCTGAGTGGTAACATAGATATTTACATGTAAAACTGCATTTGAGATATGGTATGTAATCATAGGGAATACCGCAGTAGCTTTGTTAGTCAGGTATGAGATGCATAAAATATGTGCAAGTGAACCAGGACTGGTACTATGCATGGCATAACACTGTAGTGACCATTTTTTGTAAATATTGCCTCCTAAATGTTACTACTATTTATCAGGCATCCCACTGTAAAAATTACGCATTCAGATTTCACTGGTCATTAGAAACTTACAAAATGCCTGTGGTTCCTGCAGCAATCCAAAAGGTTGCGCATCACTATCACCCGTATATATCTTTGATTTACAGATTTTAAATAAACTGCCATATTAACTAGCAATAACCAAACAGTTTTAAGAGGAGAAAGGGCAGCTTTCCTGGAACTAGTCCTTTTTTACCTATTATCTCAACAGATGCCTCAAGTAGAAGAGTGGCAGAAGATACCAGAATTAGTTCTTTGTCGTAGCATCTCTTCCTTTTTCCCCAAAGATAATCAAGCACAAGGTGGCATGAGATAATTAGCTACAAGTATCATTGGCTCCCTGAATCGTCTCCATGACTGATAGCGAGCTCCTGCAGGCAGCCTGGGCTTACACTCTGTGACTCCCAGGGAAGATATTTCAACACAAGAAAGAGGCCCTACACCGGGGGAAGAAGGAGCTATGCATATGAATGACTACATCTTGTCTTGCCTGGCTGATAGAACTCCTCAGTATTTCCAGTTCCTCACTGCTGGGCTAAAGCAGCTTACCATAGGGATACCAGACTGTTTCTTTGACCTCCATCTTTTGCTTTTGGTTGTATCTTCAAATAGGATCACTGTCTCAAAAAGCTTCCATTTATTAACCCTAGAATAGTTGTGTACTTTTTTAAAATAAATACGTAGGGAGCTCCTTACATCAATGTAAATAAATAATTGGCCTGCATTTGTAATTGATAATATCTGCAGACAAAGTGCTGTACTGGAGATGGAAGATGGGAGGTTAGCCCACCAGGCTTATACCCCAATTTTACTGCACGGTTGATATCAATCCCTGTTTTGAAATTGCATACATAGAGGCAATCTCATAATTCCCTTAGATATCAAGGGATATCTACAAAACAACAAAAGTTTGTAACTCCCAGAGGTATGAAATAGATCCTTACTCCTGAAAATAACACATAAATATGAATTTAAGAGCCTAACTTTAGACAACGAAGTTTAAAATTTTAATCTTAGTAATCTACTGTCTCAGTTTCTCCATCTTTAAAAGTAAAAATACTGAGTTTTTTACAAAATGATCTTATTTTCTTGGTTAAGAAGCTCTGCATCTGCTATGTATTCTTATTTAGTGCTATTAAAACGGCTGCCATTTTTGCTTTTTACAAGTCTTTACAAGTAATGTGAAATAAGACCATTTTTCATGTGGCAACTTATCACTAAGCAGGGCAACATTGTTAATAAAAACAATTTAGTACCTAATATAGACAATTTCACTACAAAAATTTCAGAATGCATACAATTATGTGAGAACAGAATTTTACAAGTATCCATGAAAAATAATTACATCTTTTATTTTGCACATCCAGATTCCACGCAAGTGACACATGTAAGAATGTGTTATTAATCCTGAAGCAAAACCATGAATCTTGTCAATACTTACCAGGGCGTATAAAAACCAGAGAACGCTGTTGTTACAACGAAAGATATGGCACACACACTATTTCACTACACTGACTTTAATGCTTTAATACTACTACATCTTACCAGTAGGCAGCACTGTTACATCTTTTTAGATGTTAGCAATGTTAATGACATACAGTGCCATCTGCAACTTTCTACATAATATCTGACCTTTACTTCCATTCAACCCTCATTATTTTTTCTTCACGCAGTGTTTCTATCTCCCAGATTTTATTTCATAAAAGAAAATAAGAAGAAAATCAAAATGCCGGAATATTTTTTAGCACATCAAAAATGGAAAATGGATATGGGAATGGTACATTGGATTGCATTAATCAATTACCATAACTGTCACTATTTAAAACATGGCAATATCTGTATCAAATGATGAATTACCTTAGGCAAATATCTCAGCAACGGAAATGATTCATTTCAGTATTGATTAAATCATTTAGACCTTTAAGATCTTAAAAGAACAAACTGATTGAATAAACAATGGTCCTGATCCAGAAAACCCTTGTTCAAATGAAGAGCACATCAGCCTTCAGTTATGAGAGCTGGATCTTAAATTGAGCTATTCATCTCAAGAAGGATTTAAAGTGTAAAATTCAGAACAAATCACTGTTATAAAAACAATAATCTGTTCTTATTACTACCTTAAAGATAGCCAAACCTAAACACACAAACAAGTACAATGCCCTCATAACTGATAATTTTCAGTTTTTCCATTCCCCAGAGCTTGTATCATCAACTAATGGGTCCTTGATCTTGCATTTGCTAAAAATTAAAATTCAATATTGAGTTCAATAGGATTTTTGGATGTACAAGACAGGAAGAATTTTGTGACGAATACACATGTACCCAGCTGCAAAGGTTACTCGCAGGGGTTAATAAGTATATTTGCAAAGCACAGATAATGAATACTTACATTAGAATATGTATCTATTTTCTATATATAAATTTGTATGTGTAGACACACACACGTGCCCACACAAGCACACACATATATATTTATATGACTAAAAGTTTAATAATAAACAGTATTCTTATAGTTCATTGGTAAACAAGATATACTAGCTTAAACATCTTAGCAGTATCAAAGATTTTTTTCCACTTTCTGTCCTACTTTCACACCAAAATTATAATTTCATATTTCATAAAAAGGCACTGAAACGTAAAATGGGCCAACATCAAAATATAACAAGGAAGCAAAGATAAATTAGAGGAATTCTTTGGTTCTTTCACTAACTAATCAGAGATATACAGAAAAGGACCTTTTAAGTTTAATGATACCTGCTCATTAAATGATGCTAAACACTAAAATACCACGAACAGCAGGGAATTTCAGTTTACATTAGAGAAAAAAATAAAAGGGTAAAAATGACTGAAGTTGGTCAGTTCAAGCTGATAGGGCACTTCAAATGAATAACAGAAGAATAAAAGAGACACTCTAGGTTAAATTAGGTTCTCCTATGCCTTTTCTTGAAAGTGCTTAACTTCACAAATTTTATTTGAATTAACTAACCTGCCAAAATCAAAGACTTGAATAGGGGTAAAGTTAAACAAGCAACTATACTTCACAGTAAGTTTACCCATTAAACAGCAGATAAAACCTCTGCATAAGAAAAGATGGGGGAAACAGTTTTAGAATGTGCATTTTTTCCTTCTCTACTCAGGGAAATGTCATCCCTTTCATACTCTTGAAGTAAAGCTGTAATTCAGAATAAAATTATTCAGATACGGTACTTAATTCTTCTAATAATTTGTTTTTAAGAATCATGTTTTTCTAAGTTCAGCACAGTTTTCTTTCTCTCCATTTGAAATATATAATTCTTGAGTATTACCATTTTAGTGCAGCATTAAAGATATTAAACAATTAATTATACCGTATTACCTAATAACTTTTGCAAATGTACTAATAAGCATTTAAAGGAAAATAAGCCATTTGAAGAAATTGTCAAGGTTGAAGGAAAAAAAAAAGGGTTGTAAATAAGAAGGTGGCTTCAAATCTTTCTCAAAATACATGCTATACCCTATGTTAATTTTGTTTCAAGGCGATTACATTTATCATTAAAAAGAATACGAGAAGAATTCCATTCTGTTTTTTTCTGTGCTAGCAGCTGTAACATACTACTAAAAATACACATTTCACATAGATTCTACCTGTTCCTCACACTTCTGTATTTTCTTTCTGTCCTGAAATTAAAAAAAAAGACAAACCCCACTTTATTAAGAAGACAAACTTCTCTGACAGACAAGTTTTAACTGCAAAAACTCCAGTCCTGAAAGTCGATCCTTGTAGGCTGTAGAACCTGCTTGAAAGACTCTGCTGTAAAATCGACCTGCTCGCTGACTAGGTTTTTAATTATTATTACACACAATGCTTCTAGATTTAGTTAGTTATTTTTAGTTAGCATTTTAGCAATTTGGGAGAGGGACAGAGTCAGAGAAAGAAGAGAGAAGAGCAAGAATATACTTGGGTGTACACAGGTAGCAAGCAGCTCCCCATCTGGGTCTGTTGCAGGCAAAGCGAGTGTCTCTGTTCCTTAACGTCCCTCCCAGAAACCCTCCACCTTCGTGGGCTAATGCTCAGCCTGAGGATGCAACACTGGATTGGGACACAAGAGCCACAGTTTTGGTCACCAACACAAAAATGAATTTGGATTTGATTTTCAGAGATGATATGCAGTTATGGTTGCCAAGCATGTCTCCAATCCAGCCCATCCATTTCACAGGTTTAAATGCTAACCCACAACATACGGGTAATGGTTGTCTGCCTCACCGAGGGACTGCGAGATTATTCTCATGGCTTTGAAACATTCCAAATACCATAAGCATAGCCGGAATGCAAACAAATACAACCCCAAACTAACAGGTGCAGAGACATATGCTCTCTGTGGTCAGTGACTGATATTGGAACCTTATGATAGCCAACTCCAAGGGGATGGATCCATACTTCCATCTAGGTAAGTGCCATCACCTTTAAACTTCGTTCTCCATAATGAAGTTGTATTGAAATACGTTTACACAAGCACACAATACACAATGCCATGCAGCAAAGGTGCTGGGTGATGGGTGCTGTGTCAGCCTCAGAAGAAACACTAGACTGCTTTAATATGCCACAGCTATAACTGGCAAGATGCAGGAGAGCATCAACCACCTGGAAGCCATGTTAACAACTAAAAAAGGTACAGTAGCAGTTGTACAACAACAGTGTACGAAAACTCCATATATATGCTGATGGACTAAAACTTGAGAAAGAGCTCTGCTCTAGAAAAGCTGCCATAAAAAGCCATGAAAAATGAAGGATGCAGATGAGGTAAAAGTATATAAATAACATAATGACCATTATGATATAGGATATCTTTTATTCCCTGCTTTAACTGTTACTTCTGTTTTATCTTAAAGAAAATTAATAGTTCACTTCCTGTGACAAAAGCCAGGCCAATCTCTCGGCACTTGCAACCAATCTTACAGCACTGATCAAGGAACAATCTCCTGTGTATGCTCAGAAGTACATAAAGGCTCCCCTACAGTTCACTGCAAACAACTAAGCTTACTGTAGCATAAAGAACAGTGAGTTACATCTCCCCATGCCTCAGCAATACAATCAGAGCTAACAAGGACATGGTAGCTCGGATACAACTTTTTTGTTCACACCTGCACCAGGTTAATTCAACTGAATACACCCAAGCATCTTCCATTTGTGTGAAACTCATCAGTGAAGAACTTCCTTAGAGATACTTCTCCCAGTCAGAACAGCGTCAGCATGCATCTGAAAAATGCTTTGGTTGCCCTCTGTAACTGTCTTCCAGATAACACTGGAGAATATTTCATGCTAAAGGCCTAAGCAGAGCATGAAAAAGATGAAATAGCACTACCTATTAAATGAACATGGTATACTATCTCAGAACAAAACTTAAGAGGTATGAACTTTTTCATTTAGTGAGAGGGAAGGAACTGATTTAATCTTTTTGTCAACACCAACATCACGAAGAAAACAACTTTTCAATTAAGCAATAAAAAGTTACAGGAAATGCAGGAGATGAGCAGCTAGAAAAAGTTGGCCTTGCTTGTTAGGAAAAATACCAAAGGATTAGTTAAGATTAGTTAGGCATCATTGAGAAAGTCATTTGTAAGACAGCATTGACAACTACGTAATTACAACATCAGATACACTGAGCTAACAGCTTATTCATTCTACTAGTAAATATGGATGAGAAAAAACAGGATGTTGTTATCTTCGTTCTCATTAGTATTTTCAGGACAAGTGGCTGGAAGCATCAGCTGAGAGGCCCCACTGATACAGGCGCTCTGTGAACCACAGCAAGAGACACCACCACCAAAGAATGCATAGTCTGATCAAAGACACCTTGCAGAATAATTTAAAGGAATTTTATCCTTTCCCTAACTTGCACATTTTATTCTAATGATTTTTGCAGCATGTCTTACAACAAATATTTCCTTATCTGTTATCCTTAACTAATTTTCCTCCTATTCTTAAACCATATTAAGTCATGTCATTGCTTTTCACCAGCAAAAATTCTCTATTCTAGCATAAAAGCAGAACTGGAAAATCTGGGGGTGTTCAGCTCAAAAAGTCCGGAACTGATAAACTAAAAATGCACCCCTTGTGTTCACTTTACAAATGCATGATACACCAAGTGAGTAAGTCGACCTGGTCCACTGTTTTTCCTAAAGAGGGAACAGAAACTTGAGCCCTGAATACCACCTGCCTCCCTGCAGGTGAATAATAAGAATAAATGCCCTGCAGTTAAGACGGGGGGGATTACCTGCTGTCCTGCCGAGTATTTTGCAAACCTGCTTTGCCCACCTGCCTGCCCAACAGCGTCCAACAATTTTAACAAACTCAGGAGAGCAACAGCTTTCCTTTAGAGCCCATCAAATTTACACAGACCTAAACTAGACACGCTGAAATGTGTGCAGTCTATAGTACACACTTTCTGTAGAGTTTTGTTTATACGTATCTGATTGTTGATCTTAGAATTCATTTTCTCTTCTCTTACACTGTCTGCATTCCCTTTAATTTCATCCTCCTCCTCTGTCTAATTTCTCATGCCACTTTTCCCTTAGTCTCCTGTTTTATCCAGTTACTTTTCTATTCTGAAAAAAACCCTGCCTTAATATTGAAGAATGTATTAGTGATTCTTTCCTATTTTGTGTTTCCAGTTTCACTTCTAGCTCTCTTCTTTCTCCCCTCTTACATTCCCCCTCCTTCCCATCTCTGTCATTTATCCTAGAATTTCTATTCCTTTCAGTCCCTTCTGGCCTTAAAATCCGTGCAGCTTTATTGAAAACAGTACTTATCGGCTTATTTAAAGTTGTGAAAAAGCAAGACCTAACACAGAATTGGTCTAACTGGACAAACCTGCATCTAGCACCTTACCACGTATCTCAGGGCAGTCTGAATGGCATTTGGTCCATCTTGAAGGACAGTGTGGTAAGCAGATGATTAAACAGATATGTCCTCTTTTTTGACCAAATGAATACCCATTACATTGGTAAAACCCCTCTTTGCTAACACAGTTTGAAGGATAGTGTTTTCTTCTTTTGAAATAATTTATAAGCTGCTGATACTAGCTTTTTTTATACATGAACCTAGTACCTATATTAGTGGTCATAATTTTTAGGTACGTCCCCAGAATATATTCATTTACTAGGGAAATTACTGACTGAACTATCAATGACTATATGAACTGTAATTCCTTTTCTTGGAGAGAGGCTACCAAAATATACTAAATATCACCAGAACTGCTACAGATCGTGGAACAAACCCTGCATAACATCAGATCCAAAGAATGCATTATAAATTATAAAATTATTTACACTTGAAAGTATTAAGGTGTGCTAGGTGCTTTCCAAACAGAGAAGTCATGTGGCTAGTATGCAATTCCAGCTAAATGAAGTTAATGTTTCTTCATTTGCAAACTGGCAATAGTGGAGCATGCCTTCTTTGGAAATCACGTTAAGAAAAGTGAGAAAACCACCCTTCCAGAACAATGTATTGCTTCTATAAACCCAAAATTATTCTTGCCCAATGCTAAAATCTAAAGCGAATATATATTAAAAGACTAAAGCAAAGCATTATCTTAAAACAGATTGGCCAATATGGCGCTTATGTAAACAGTACCAGGAGTCGTACTCCTTCTTCTCACTCTCCCCACCATTATTTATTTGCTTCCTGCATAGATTCTGAAATAATCTAAACTGCTTAAAATCCACATTTTTTGTAATAGGAAGAGGTAAATGAAATCTTACGAAATCAAAAAGAAGCAGGAAACACATCCCTTTGTACTACTGTATATGGCAATGGATTGAAGCTGGCCATTGAGATTAAGAATGCACATGATCACCTCAATCCCTTTAGATGTAAGTGAAAGGTCAGAAACTTATCTAGGAAAAAGTCTAGATGAGGTGATACAGAGGCTTCCTTTATGCTGCTTTTAAAGAACGTCATCAGAAAGTGGTATTTGACCCTACCAAAGGTAAGCAGAGTCCAGGGATTGTCTTTAAAAGTTACTATTCCTCAACAGTTACCTAAAAATTCATTTCGAGATTGCACCACTTTCCATTACAACTAAAACAAAACAAAAAAAAAAGACACTGCATTGTTCTTTAGCATTTCTTCACTTTACAACAATAAAATCTGACACCTGATTTGTGTCTTTCTGTTCTATTTTGCATAGATAAACCTCAGTCTTGCATCATGGACAAACATCCTTAGCATGTTTTGATAGTTTAGCAATAACTAATTTAGATTTAAAATACTCTTATATATCAAGGAAAAAACTTTCTTCATTATTTGGACTTCATATTTTCAGAGAGAATTAAAAAGACAGGATTTAGCTTCACATTAAAGCATTTAAATCTAAGACCTTACATGTACCTTTGGTTTCTAATAATCTATTAAATTGAAGAAAAATCTGTACTTTCTTCTACAGTCTGTACAGTCAATGGAGTCTAGAGAGAAAAGAAACCAGCCACTCACAAGGGCTCTTAGTTGCCTAAATGCAGGTATCCGTTGTTATTTTAGATATCTAGGGTATCATGCCCAATTTTCAGCTGCCAGCCCAGGACAGAGGTCTCCTATTGGTCCTGTGTTAGATCTGCTAACCCTCCAGAGACATCTCAGGTATCTAAAGGCATCTCCAGTGCCTAGAAATGTGTGTTTAGGGAAATGAATCGCACTCTAGACACCTACTTAAGGGCACGCAAAATCCATCTCCAGATTCAGTTGACTACTGATTAAAGTGGGAGCTCTGTTCATTACAAATTGAAACTTTGCCACCTACTGCAAGCGCAGACACCTATGACTGGGCATGTATATCCAGGTGCCTCAATCTGAGAGATGAACCTTATTCAAGATGCCTCCAGGTTTGTCAGCTGGCCAGCATGGCTAAAAATAATGAAAACTGGTACGCATTTAATATAAAAAGAAACTGGTCCATCTATGTCTGAGAGGGCCACATATAAATTACAGCTGCTCAAATGAACCTTTTTTGGTAGAAAAGTAACATCTCCCTTGGATTTCGTTTCACCAAAATTAATATAATTAGACTTCAAAAATTTACTATCCAGCTCTGTTACACCTAAGAAAATGAAGTTGTTCTCAGTTTTTTCTCATGTGCAAACCTGTAGTAGTTTTTCATGTTTCCCCTATTTAAATATGCATCTGTTTTTCATAGATATAAGCATATTGTTTAAGAAAACAGAAGTTAGACGTGTATGTCACGTTATTAGTCCAGTTTTGTATGAAAAGATCTGCACAATCATATTTTGCCTGTCAGTCAACCATCAGTATCTTCTGGGCCATTTCCTCCAAATGTGACAGAGCTTCAACCATCTGAAGTTGCTCCAAGTTTTATGAAAAATGACGAAAAATGTGTTACTAATGCACACACACAAATAAAGGCTCTGCCACAACTGCTGTGCCACACAGACATCAGAGACTTCACGTGGATTCTACTGCTCCCATAAATGGTTTTGTGGTTTTTTTTAGAAATATAACTGGATTCTGTACCTTAGAACAGCAAAATGTGCATGATGATATTAAAATCCAGCTGCCAAAATTAGAAAGCTAAGCGGATACTAAAGGCTTATAAACAGGAGCTTTCAATTTCCTACCTCCTGTTAAAATTGAAAAACTTACAAAGAATAACTGAAATGCAACCAACAATGAATTTGAGTTTCATCTTGAAAGCTTTACCTACAAGTGGCACAGACTGAAGACAATAAGATCTTTAGTGCTGTTGTATCTTTTCAAAAATGTTATGCACTGGCAGAGCCCAGCTGCAGAGATTTTCCCATGTAACAGGGTTCTTCTTAGACACCCATTTTTTCCTAAAGCTTATCTGTTGTGGGTAGTGTATTTCTTTGCTACTGCAAGCAGTGTCTGGTAACTGTACGGGGCTCACCAGTATTGATGTGGAACTGCAGAAAAGACAACAGTCTCTCTCTGCCCAAGTTATAAAATAACATCCTTCACTCTATGGAAAATCCATGAGGTAACATCTTCTGCTTATCTTCTACGACTCTACTAGTATCAGTAAAGAATATTATAAAAGGGGAAAAGAGGGAAAGCATTTTACCTTTATCCAGATCAGGATAAGCAGTCGTGACTGATATTACAAAACAGAGGAGGGGAAGAGAAATGCTACAGCACTACTGGTACAGAGCTGCTGTTGGGACGACAACTGCTTGTGCTGGGGTTTGTCCCCTTGGAACAAATACTGACGAGATTCATGGCCAGGGACCTTAAGAGCCGGTGAACTCTTGGACAACCCAGTGAAAAAGTAAGGGAGGACATTGGTTCCTTGTCTGTGAACTTTAAGAAAGTTCGTATTTGGGAGAGTAGTGCAAGAGACTCCAAAGAGTAAGTATGCGTGCGTAGGAAGCATACAGCAGGAAATATGTGTTAGTCCCCCAATATAGTGACACTCTGTAGAGTGTATCAGACTGTAAAAATCCTCCTTGTATACCTGCAGTGACAGGTTTTTCCCACACAACTCAAATCCTCAGGTTTCCTACATATATTCACATCTGTCTGCATAAATGTCTCCACTCAGCAATTCAGAGCTTGTTCTGCCATAGGTTCTAAGTCTTTACATCAATACAAAATTAAAAAAATACAAGAACCATTCTAACATCTATCATGGAGTGACTACTACCAACTCCTAATAATATCATAGTGTAAGAAAGCATTTAAACAGTACATCTTATACAGTGATGACTGTACATTCATATTCATCATTACACTCTGGCCTCATGTGAGGTTTCCTAATCAGCAATGGGTTAGTTTTTTTTTTTTCTTTCCTCTCTGGATAATAATTTAGAAAGTCTTTCCACTTCTTTATCTTTATCTCACATAGATACTCTGCAAAGGGAGCATTTACCTATTCAGATATTTTTCATAATTATGCAACTTCATAAAGAGAGCATCACTAAATCCACTGTCATTTTTCACCTACTCTGGAAAGCAGATATGCCATGTACATCCTCTTTTCTTTTTCTGCCAAAGCAGCTGGTAAAATTCTTCATAAACCAGTGAAGCAGAGGGTAAATTGGGAATACCAGACATGACAGGAATAGCCGTAACTCCATTCATGTCAACAGCGCTCATAGGGACAGAAGCTCTTTTTCCAGTCAGAAAAAATAAGGCTAGTGCATATCCAGAGGAGAAATAAAGCCTCCAGACAAAAAAGGTACTGCTCCGCAACACAGAGCAATGCATATCCCTTATTCACAGCCGATTAGCACAAAATAAAATACAAAATACTACCTTTTGTAATTGCATTGAATCCAATGAGTCAATGTTAAGGATTTGAGCAAAAGTAGCCACAAATACCTTGTAAGCTATACAGATATTGCAGAATACTTAGAGATTACTTATCTCATAAAATTCAAAAGCAGCTAGAAGCTCAAGCTGGTGATCAAACTCATTTTACAATTGATTTTCTTCTTTTTCTTAGCAGATGACAGTGATGCTAGAAATCTTGGATTAACATGTATGATTTCAGATCTCAGGAGAATGAATTCAACAGGACAGCACCATGGGGAAAAACAGGTAGAAAGGCAGTAACATTGGTCAGTGCAATAGGGCTGTGGGGTTTTAGAGCCCCCTCTACAAGGGGGAGTTTGAGAATGATATTGGGGAATAAGGAGAAGGTGGAGAAGAAACCCAAGGAGGCAGAAAGGGGCACATAATTAACATCCATTTCATATGACTGCACTCACCAACAGAGGACACCTAGCGCTTACTCCCACATATGTCTTTGCAGCAATTAACATTTGTTCCGTATCATTTTGGAGGGTGTTTCCAGAACCTGAACTATGTTGACAAGGTCTAGAAGAATGCCTCACTTATCAATGTCTGGAGTAACTTGGGTGAATCTAAGACTGGATCCAAATGCTTGGTCACTGGTTACCTTCCTTGAAAGAAATACAATCCACCTTGTCACAATATGAGGAAGTTTTGGAAACATTCCTCTTCTTGCCTCTTATAGTAAAATATGCTCCTGTAGCTCTGCCTAGCAGCTACACTGACAAAACCATAACAAAAATCTAGAATACAGAAGGGCTCTTCCAAATGCTTTCAGTAGTCAACATATTATTGATGGCTGTTCACACGAGCTTGGGCATGTTATTCCCTTCAGACAACAAAAAAGTCGATACCTTGGGTAGCCAGTGCACAATGGGAATACAAGTCTATGAGACCATCCTAAACCTAGAACGCAGGAATACCTAACTGCGTGTCATCACTCGAACGGACACTAACTCAGTCAGAAGAATTAAAAAATGGTAGAGAGGACACATGCCAAGAAGTTACTGCATGTGTGGATGAATGGGGTGTGAGAAAGTAGTGGAAAACTAACGACAATGGAACAGCTGAACTAGTAACACAGGTGTGGTCATGAAAACTACAGAAGTGTAAATGACTCACAGATAAAATCCTTTAACTTCTATGGTAAAATAAAGCAAATTAATTAAATTGCAAATTGTGTTTGTGTGTCCATGTTTTATTCTGAAAAAGAAGACAAAAAAGAAAAAGAAAAATCCAAACATGCAAAAAAAAATCCCAAAGCCTTTTCAACGTAAACAAAGCTCTTGACATTCATCAACAACTGGAAACCTAAAGAGGGGTTTAAGGTCATGCTACACGTGCTATTCACAGAATCACTACATATATGATTTTGTCTTTCCTGAATAGGTGAATGATGCTACAAGTCAACCACCTAGAACAGAAACTAAAGATCTTTTTAGACAGAATATAAAACGGAATGACATGGAACACTTGCGTGTTTGGTCAGTGCTCACTACATATTAGAATAAAAACTTCAAAACAATTGGAATTATAGAGCAGAAATAAAGCAAAGGAAGAGAAAGGCAGAAAACCAGTACTCTAAAACCCATATACTGATTGCAATTTTAGAAAAAGAAGACAAAACCAAATAAATCACAAGTGAAGGAAAGGACAGTCTTAAGAGGCTGCAAGGTTTTTTTTAGAAACACACTGAGAGTTAACAATATTTTAGTCATGCTAGAGCAGCTAGGCTATTCTGCCTTGGAAAGGCCTGATACAAGAGACACAAGCATAGCTTGAAGGTAGGCAGTCTGACCGGAGGCTGAGAGCTGCGACTGATGTGCCCGTTAAGAAACCGACATTCAAAGGACGGCCCAAAATCTCTTCTTCTGTGCAGGGCAGGGTGAGCACTACATGCTTTATTTATCTCCTCTATCCCAAATAAAATTTGAGACTACACCTGTGAAACAGGACACATTTAAAAAGGTAAGGTGGGTAAGTTGATTAGCTAATTAACCAAGCTCTTATATACAACCCATAGGGAGCATCTCAAATGCATAGGACATTTTTTGTTATTAAAAAAAAATAGGACAAGGAAGATTTATCATTAAAATATATTTCACTAATTATACCACCTGGAGTTTCTTCCACAAAACAAACTTTTAATTAGAAAGTGTGGGTTTATAGAAAATGTTTGGTATAGAAGTTTGATTGTTTATGAAAAGTAGAATGTGGAAAGTTCCTTGCATGCTAAGGAGCACAGCTGTACCGCTTCAGAGGCTGTACTTTGTCTATTTAAATGGCTCAGGAATCTCTTCAGAAACTACTGGCACTTACTTTTTGTATCCTCTTTAGGAAAAGGAGAGGCAAGCTAAAACGGATATTTGCTTTTACATGATGGAAGAGCTTCGCTAATTGTAGACATACAAATTATTTTCTCTTTAAGGAAGTAGTAAAACCTGATGATACATTAAAAATGAGCCAACCTGAGAAGTTCAATACTCAAGTCCCATACAGGCCTTTTGTATCAGCTGAGTGTTGCAAAGTAGATGCTTTCTACCCAGAAGCACCAATCACCTTGTTCTCCATGCCTGGAGAAATTCAGCTCATACGCTGCAATGCACGATCTGCTGCAAAGCACGGCCTTGCACTGGAGATGTAGCTACATCTGCCATGTATAAA
Source organism: Chroicocephalus ridibundus (assembly GCF_963924245.1). Classification (NCBI taxonomy): domain Eukaryota; kingdom Metazoa; phylum Chordata; class Aves; order Charadriiformes; family Laridae; genus Chroicocephalus; species Chroicocephalus ridibundus. Next base: position 191,806,224 of record NC_086284.1, on the reverse strand, counting down.
ATCACTTAAACTGCTTATAGAGCGTCTTAAGGAAAAGCAGCAAAGTACCGCTTTTAAGATACACTGGAGAAAACAGCACAGACGCATGGGAGCATTCTTGATGCCCATCTTCATGCTCTTAAAATAACAATCTGTTTCTTTCAGTGTATGAATATCCTTTTCATAATAGTATTAGTTAAAATTTTTCTGAATTGGGCTTTTTTCCTGAATATCTGTCTTAAACAAGGAGTTAAGAGAAAGTTACTGGACAGGCAAGGGAAAGCTGCATGACTACGTGTGGTACCAAAGGGACACATCCCTCTTTCACGTATTCCCTAACTTAGTCCTCATAGAAGGGAAGAACCGTGAGGTCCCATCTTGGGGGCTGGAAAAAGGAAGCAAACAGCAGTCCTCCAAAATCCAGGAATGATCAAGGAAAGAACACTGACCTGCATTTATTGCCGGGTAGTGCTCCCAGTTGAGTTAATAAAGTTGTGGCCTAATTAAACTGAGCACTTCACATCTTGTTTTTCTTCTTGCATGGCCGGGACAATTAAGCATCCTTTGATGTAGAGTGCTCTGAGGAAATCTCCCAATTACTTTATGAACAATTTTTGTCATAAAGCCTGAGAGAATTTGTTGAAACCACCTACAGTGGAATGAGGCCAGAACCAATCAACACTGGATGACCAGACTTAGGGCTAAGGATTTTAAACCATAGGCCACTAAGACCACAAGCAATACATCAAATGGAGAAATTTAAGCTCTAGGAATTGCTAGTTGGATACAGTAAGCTGAACAAAATTCTGTGGAAATTACTCGTTTTCCCTCCTTGAACAGAAAGTGTTGAGAATTACCGACTTTCTGTGTACTGGAAGTTGTATTATACTCTGATTGTATTCCAATTGAAAACTAAATTAATAGTACACGAAACTGCTCTGCTTAATCAAGTTACAAAAGGCATTTTAATACTTTTTACCAAAACCAAGCACGGATATTATTAATTCCACATAGTAGTAATTTAAAATAACAGTTTGTTAACCTAAAATCAAAGTGTTATCGACATAGGATAATAAGGATTATCAAACCTACTGTTATCATAGGCAACCATGCTGCACATTTTCCTCTATAAACTGATCCATTTCCACCTTAAAACTAGTCAGGTTAATTAATGTATCTGAAAAACTAAGTATACAGAAGAAATAGTCTTAGCAATATGAATATATATCCTAAGTATATATATTTCAATATTAAACTGTATATTCCTTATTTTAAGTATCTCATACTCTATTTAATCAATTGGTACATGCAATTTTTCTGAATTCAGATGCACCATAGATACAATCTTTTTTAAAAGCAGTTTTCAGATGGCAGTAACAGGGAAATAATTTTTTAAAAATGAACAGAACCAATTATAGTGCCTTCCATCTTTAAGAGAAGTATCACTACTGTGTTGTTCTAACATTTAAAAAATGTTAGGTCCAAACTACTGTCTCCATTCAGTGGCCACTTGTGAAGACAATAAAAACCCCAAAACCTAAAGAGAACAATTATGCAATTGGAACATCTAAAATCTACTTTCTTTCTAGCATAAGAAAAGTATAGTATTTTAAGCTCTCATCTGTTATTACTTATTTTGTGCATGGGGCAAAATTTGTTTTGTGAAATTTGTTTTGATTATCTAGATAACTCAGCTCTCTGGCACTGAGTCTTTACAATTAAAATGTGGATTAAGTTTTAAAGATGGTGCTATTATTTACTTAAATAACACAAACCGGGCAGAAAATAAATAAATAATAAAACCCCAGCATAAAATCCCCTAGAAGGTAACTCATCATTAGTACAAATTAGCTCTAAAATGCATCACAGGCAAGTAAAAAAAGCTTCAATTATTTTTGTCTTACAGTATAATAATGAGTCTTGACTAGGAAAAAAAGATACATTAATTTAGTAATGTTAAGATCTACCCACTGGAAAACACTACTGCTGGTGAAATATTTTAAGACATATATTCCATTCAACTCCCCAAACAAATAGCAGACTGTACTTCAAATGCATTGCAAGACTATTAGGTAATCTTTTTCTTTGTTTAGATTCAGTAGGGTTCAGTGACAAACATTCATCTTCTCTTTCTATAAAAGTTCCTGTTCTTTTGCTTAGTTAAGAATTGCTTTAGTTTTAGTAGCAACTCACAATTTACTTCACCATTTATTAGCCTCACACAATAAACTTCAAACAAAATGCAAAAATGATCGTTTAACTATTTTAAAATTATGAATTATTTGTTCTATGTTTAGATCACACAGTGGAAAGAGCAGTTACATCTGTAGGTAGGCTAATAGCATCAGACACAAAGCTTCTGAAATAAACTAATACCAGCTGCTCCCATGCCTCATTACCCGGCAGTAGCTGCTAGCCTGAAATATCGTACACTGCAGAATCGCTGGCTTTCAAAAGCCACGCAGACTTTTGAGAAGATGTAGCAGTACAAAACAGACACTTCCCTCAGACAGGGGAAAAAAAAAGAAAAAAAAAAAAGTCCTACACTTCAGGGTATGTGTTCAACTATTTTCCATTCTAAGGCACACATATTTTCCACCATCGTGTATTTTACTTATTTTAACAGGTGAAAGCAATTAGATTTCAAAATTATCACATCATCAGTGTTCCCCCTTTTAAAAGAATAATTTAAAAATTCTAAAACTAATGAAATGTCTTTTTGATTAGTACCATACTTTGTGCTTACAGAAGATACTGAAGTAGGAACGACAGTATCATAACCAGTGTCTAATCATTTAGATCACTAAGAGAGGATATATTAATGGAAAAAAACAGCTTCGCTCCAGATATATAATGCAGTCAAAAATGCTATGTAAACATAGCATTTTGTATAGCTATAAACATGCTGTACAAAAACAACTTGTAAAAAATAATCCATTTTCAAACTCCTTATTAAATTTGTTGGGCTTGCCGTACTCTGCAAATATTAGATTGCAACAGCTAAAACTCTCAGTAAAAGGTACTGTCAGACCCTCCTCATCTAAAATGGTCATTAAGAAAGCCTAAAGAGATTCACCTTCTCAAAACACAGAAGGAATTTCAATGTAAAAGTTTACACAATTAAAATTACAGAGGTTTAATTTCCAACAAGCCCCAAAGAATTCAATGTTCCATGGCTCTCAGGACTCATCTTCAAAACAGAGGGTTAGTTTTAAACGTTTAGGTAATGCATTTGGTGTTAGAATTAAAAACTTGAGTATGTTTGAAAGAACATTTATATTCCAACAGGAATCAATTGTATACTTCTAATTCGCCTACTCTGAAGATAACATTTTGATATACACAAATTAATTAGGCAGAAAAATTACAGCAGACTTCTGCTTTATTTAAAAAAATATTCAACACGGTGTTCAGTAGGTACTCTGGAGTACCATTTAGAGGCAGTATGTCACAATCTCATTCTTAATTTTAAAATACTAAAATAATGAAAAGCAAGTTATGTGATGGTATATGTTTCAGAACAGCATTGTCTTTTTATATCAATCATTAAGTATTTTTTTCTAATATCTCTTATCTCTGTAACTGTCCTCAGCATAATAAAATAAATTCAACTCACCATTTTCAGAATAGTTAAGTGCTTACTGAATATTATTTGCCTTACTCTCAAGTGGAAAATTATGGAAATGATTATATGAGATCTAAAATGCAAGCAGTCACTAGTAGTAAGCATGTTAGGTAAGGCAATACCTTCTAAGTTCATCAGATAAATTGTTACATGTTTAGAGATTTTCTTGACTTTTCAACGGTGTGACACGGTCAGCATTGCAGCTCAGAAGACTATTTAATCAATTTTTAAATCGCTTTTATTTAAAAACTCCCTAATAAATAAAACACACAAATCCAAGCTGAAAAATACTGAATATTTCATTTAAAATATAATATTCAGCTACTTTGAAGAAATAACTTTATTTTCAGTGAAATGAGGCCTCTCTTTCTTCTGTATTTGTCAGATTGCAGATGAATTGTACTCAATATCCTGGACTGCCTTTGACAAATAAAAAATACTTATAAAAAACATCACCAAATACCAGAGAAAAAAAAAAAAAGCGTATTGGGCCAGAAAGGTGGGACAGCATCCAGACAGTGCAAACCAGGAATACAAGTGATTTTTTTCACTGCCGGACACTCATCTTATGAAAGTATCAGGCATAATTTGCTCCATCTCCAGCAGAATTACAGCATAGCCCAGCTAACGAGTCTGGCAATAAACCAGTTCAAAATTCAACATGTACAGTGATATTCCTTATATTATTAAAGATGCATCTATGTCTGAAGGCCAGAAATTCTTTACCAAGTGAACACAGAGAATTAGAGAGTGTAATTTCTTGGCGTTACTGTGTCGTGGCACTTAAAAACCAGCTGAAAGTATAACTACATTCCCAAACTGGAAAGTTTACTAACAAAACCTGAGTTACTGTGAACAGAAGATTGGTTAAAGCATGGCTTTCCCTGCCATTGCTTCACTTAATCTCAGAAAGCCCAGTCCTATCCATACTTTTAGGGAAATATCTATAGTCTCTGGATCAGACAAAACAGCATATTAAAGCTGGATGTGTTCATTAACATACTGCAAACACTTCGTATTTGATCTCTAAGCAGAAAACAAAGGCCCACTAGTAATGTTACCAGTGCAGTATCTGTGCTATACGCCAGCCATATCCCTAAAGGGGAAGCTACTAGTAAAGAAAGGCATAAAGGAAAACCAAAAGGTGTCAATAAAAATCCACAACCATGAGGGCTTACGAAAATAACAACCAATTCTTAAAACGCAATTGAGAAAGAAGCAGCATTTAGCAAATCTCAGTTTGGGAAAAACGATGACATATTATTAAAATCCAGAGAGGTAGTTTATACCCCAAAATTATTAAAGCCACTGGAGAGCAACTAAAGCAAAAGGAATTCACTGAAACATTAATGTGGGTTTTTAACAAATCTTGGAATACTCTACAAGATCAAGAGGACTGCAAAAACTCAGTGTGGTGTTCGTGTTTATGAAGATCAAACCTGAGAAACTACAGGCAGGCTGACATCAAGCCAGTATAAATTCTGGAAAGGTTGAGCAGTAAATAATTAAGAAATGATAGCATAATTCATTCACTTGCAAGTCTTGTCAACTAAACTCGATACCATTTTTTATGCTATAACAAGTTTGGCTAATAACATTAACTTGTATTGTCATAGTACACTTAGATTGCTATAAGATTTAATCTTGCATGACATTTTCAAGCACCATACAAAATCAATACTCTGCATTACATGGATTAAAACTGTTTAAATACACAGATCTTGAACACTGTAAGTGGAAAATTGTCAGACAATGTAGGTTCTCTGAAGAACTTTTATTGTCCCAAATTTATTACTTTCATTGTAAATCAGAGATTAATTTTTTCTGATGACCTCAGCCTTGATACAATGGGAAATATCAATCAAACAGATGGGCCCATCTTCATCAGCATAGCTCATCTGAGCGTCATACAGCTAAAATGTACCTCTCAGACAGAAATATTAAAACTATAAAGCAGTGCATTTATGTAACAAAGGGTTAAGAGATAACTTGCTTACCAACGGTACGTATCTAAGGCAAGAGGTACTTAAAAGTAGATAGCTGCTAAATCTGGCAGAAAAAAGAGCATTTTCAAATCCAATGGTAGAAAGCTATTACTTGGCTGTGTTCATGTAAAAGTCACATTTCTTTATTTGTAAACAATGAAAATAAATAATCTATTAGCACTGGCTGTTGGTAGATATGGTAGACTACCTACCTTTCCAAATCTTTACAAAAAGCTTTGATATCTTTCTAAAAGAAATGTCACATTTCAAGTGGAAGTTACAATCTCAAGGAATACACTGAGTCTTTCAGGAGGTTCTGAGCCCCACACTAGCAATAAGCCCAAGTAAATTAGTACGACTAGATCACCAGTCTTGACACAAAGCAACCCACAAGAGGCTAGCGAGAAAAGTAAAATTTGGCCTTGACACACATGTGCAGAAGTTCTCGAGGACAGGAACAAGTTACTAATTTAAACAAAAGGCATAGTTTATAAATACTTAATAATCCCATCTTCTTGTTTCCTCCACAAGAGGCAGTGCTGAGAGTGAATTTACAACTGGAAAATTTGACAGCAGCCAAATCTAGACCAGATTACTAGTTTCTTTACACTTAAGAATGCAGGTTTTTTACTTCAGCAAAGTAGTTTAGAGCAGCCACCATAAGAGGACTGGACTGCCCCATTTATTACAGTCCAACTGTGCCTTAAGGACACTGGCTGGCTAGTTGCATTACTGAGGCTTAGAAAGGCAACACAGGTTATGATGGATTTTTACACACATTATTTCTTACTGCAACTTCAGAAGCAATCATATTTTTTACAAAGACCCTATTTTTCAAAGATAGAAAGGAAAACTTAATTAGTCTTGATGTCTTCAGAAGGAGGGACAGAGAAATGGTGAGAGAACCTAACAAGACTGAACCACTCCTTTCAGCAACAGAAGAATTTAATCTCCAATACTTACCAGAGTATGCTAGGGATACATATGCGTATAAATAGCAGACAAATCTATATGAGAACAAAACAGGAAAACTGCATTTGTTATTTATCTGATTAACATTCTAATAGAGATACAGCATACAGAAAGTGCTAGATTTTTTGTGATGAAATAACCAAGTTTGTTTGTGAACGGCAGAACGAGCAAAGCTCAGGTTTCTTCAGAAACAGTGTCTTGATATTTCCTCATGCAAGACGTTGCTTCTCCTCCTTTTTTACCGCAATTACTTTAAGTTCCTCCCCTCTTCCCTAATTCCTTCTCTGTTCCTACCCTTTCTATTCCCTTTCCATAAGAGAATTCTCCCAGCTCTCTTTTATCTCAACTAACTCCCAGATGGCCAAAAGCCAGCACGTGCTCCAAAAACTTCCATATAGACTTGCTGATTTGCTGCTGAATACCTAGGTACTGACTACGGGACTAAAAGAACAGCTAATAATAGTTATTAAGCAAAAATTCAGCTTGGGTGTCATACTGACATATTCATTAGGAAACCAATCTAAAAATAACTTTTTTTTTTTTCCTGCCAAAGATTAGTTGGTTTAGTAGACTGGTACAAATGCTCTTCAATTCCTGAATACTTGATTCCACATACCACAATCTGATCACACACACACACACAAAATCTTGGTTTGGACTCTATTGAACACTATTATACAACCGTGATGAAATCTGGCAATTCGGTCCCACTTCCCACTACCTGGAATATCCTTGGAAATAACAACAAAACCCAGTCAATTATTAGATTTGTGGCAAATGCTGATTAGATAGCCAGATTTTAAAAAGAATATGCATAAACACATTCCTCACTCACATTCTCACTGACTAAGCCTTCCTTTTTCTTATCTGCCAAGCAAAACCTGTATTTCAAATTCCTTTTTGAAATCCTTTTTAAAATCCACTTCTTTAGGAAGTCTTTTCATCTTTTACCCATTTTACCTCATGTTTGTATTACACTGCACAAAATTATAGCGCTACTTTTTCTTCTACTGCTTGAAGTAAGGATTCAATAGAGAAGAACTCAAAAGCTGAAGGATATCTTATTCTGCCAGATCTGGGAAGAAAATCATATTGCAGGTTGAGGACAGTGGTGCTGGGGGCTTCCACAGCATAAAGGCGGCTTTCACTTTTGGCTGATGAGGAGGTCATAAACTGCACAAACCACTAACGTAGTGAGTGAAAGCTTGTACCAACAATTCTTTTGGTGGTGTTGGGTTGGGGGAGGTAGGTGGGTGGGTGTTCACAGCGCTTAACCCACCAAGTTCTGTGGAGGGGCAGAAACTCTCTAAGAAGATGCATCTGTGCTATTGGGAAGTGCAGTGGTGTATCTCGGAGCTTGCAGAAGACTTGTTATTTATCTATAGAATAAATAATATCAGGTACATGCGTAGTCCTGCCTCATTTGCACTTTTTTGATTCCAACTTCCCCTCTTCCACTAAAAGCTGTCTCTTAAAAACTTTACAGTATATCTGAGAGGTTAATACTTATCTTTTAATTCAACTATGTGAGTATACTGATGCACAACGGACTCATATTATAAACTAAAAGCTTTCTAGGCTATCTGGAAATACACCATCCAGACCAATGAGAATACCTGTTCACCTCACTGCAGATTGATACATACCGATAGAAATGTGTAAGAAAACTTGTTAAACCCTTGCACGTTTACAGATTAATATTTGTGACTTTTTAAAAATAGCTACATTTATTTGAAGAGAAATTGAATAATGCCAAATTAACCACACAAAAATGGTACCTGAAATTATTTTAGAATACATTTTAAATACTCGTGAACTTTGCTTTTTTTCCCTGAAAACCGAAGATTCCTCACTGATTATATTATTCTCGCTATGAGGTCCCCATATACAAATTCCATAAAAGAACAGATGACAATCCCCTACAGATCTCTAGAGTTTTTCAAATCTCTTTTTATTAACAAATTTTTAAAAAAGTAGCGTTACAGGTTTACAGAAACCATTCAGAACTGAAAGTCTAGAGCTCTCGAAAGGGAAATGCACATTTATTTATAACCACCTCTAACTATGTGTACATTTATCTTGCTAATAAGAATAAAATCCACAGTGATTCAAAATCTAACAATGACAACAACAAGAATAATGTATTTTGCTAAATTCAAATTTAGAATTTAAATAAGAGGCATTTAAAATAGGTGTAAAATTTCATTGGAATTAAAATAGCCTGGTTTTAAGTATGGACTCACTACATGACACTTACATAAATTTAATAAAAGCAGTATTAACAGTAAAGTTTTAAATAAAAAAATTAAAGCAGCAATCCATTGGAAATCACCAAATATAAAATGAGAACCAGATTTCATTGAAGTGTTAATCAGGTTTTCAAACCAGAAACTTTTCAGGAAGGGCAAAATACTTTCCCCGCTTCATTTCATTCCAGTTCAGATCCTCACTAATTCAATTGGTTCATACGAACGGCTAAATGAAAAAGCTGAGAATGGTGAGACAGAAGGAGCTATACTTTTTTTTGAAAATATTGAAAGAAGTATATCAGAGTCAGTTTAGACTAATCAGTTAGTCTGACAATATATAATATTGTTTGTTAACTACCAGTTTTACAAGCAAATAATTTTTGTGACACACTTGTAATAGATTTTTCTTAGATATCTAATAAAGATGAGTTTTTTTAACTGAAAAGAATTTTAATTTATTTTCTGTGCATTTCTAATCCTTTTCCAATTTTCTCTGGAATTAAATGACACAAAATAAATACGAAATGCTTAGTTTTTCAGAATTTTATGTTAAAAATGTATACCTAAGAATCAAAATAAAAGGATGACTTGTAAGTACTATAGTAAAGGTTGATAACAAAAGCAGCATCACGTTCAGGAAAACAACTGAAGTAGAAATATTAACATGGTTAAAAAGAACTTACAAAGTTAAACTGAACCTGATCACCATTTATCAAAGAAAAAGCATTTGCTGTTATTTACTTTTAACACAAAATGTAACATTTGTAAATATATTGGGGTGGTACCATTTTAAAGAAGTGACACAGAATTCTCATTTACTAACTTCTAAAAAAAAATCCAGACATTATACACAAATATTACCAAGTTTGAGGTTTACCCCTCCATTAAGAAGTTGTTCATATTTCCGTCTGTCACTGATCCCCTGTCTGCCATACAGCTCCTACCAAAAGTTGTGTCATATTGCAATGATAAAACTGCAAACATAATGGTAAATGTTTCTGAAACTGGAAGACAAAGAGGCTAAAACTCAGGCACTAAGTTACATGTTACCTTAAACTAGCTATGAGCAATGATTTCAAGAATTTTTTTCTTGAACTTTTTCTTTAAGACAAAAAGAATAAAGTATATTTTTAGTCTGTGTTTGTTATTTTACTGGTTGCTCTCACGCAATGTCTTCCGTGATCCTGTGCTCCCAACAGCCACTTTACGCCAGCATAATCACAATATACATATTCTTTCACACTCCCTGGGAACACCACAGTCCCAATGACGCCATTCAGTGCCTACTACTGACATATTTTGATTTGAACAATATTGTTATGGATTTTCCCTGATTAAGTTCCCTGGTTAGTCTTGTATCGTTACATAAAATATTAATTAGGAACACCCCAATATTTAATCAACGGAATTCCTAATCAATCACCTGAAAAAAATACTGTCACTCACTCTAAGCATTATATTAATTATCAAAAATCACGTATCGTCAGATATTTCATTCCTAAATTAGAAGACTGAATTTGGCTCAGAATTTAATTTTTGTAGAGAATATATTTTATGGACTCATAGTTGCACTTAGATTATTTGGCAATAATATTCATGTTGTATTCTTGGCTGTTAAGTAAAAACTTTCCAGGAACAAGGGTTTTCTTGTGTTCTTTATTCTGTTCTTCAAACAGGCTGAAATTGCCGATCAGTACAAAATTATCCCTTTGCAAAGAGATAAAATTTGTTAAAAACTTCAGATTTTCTTTAATCATAATGCAAAAAGAAGACAACATGCAGACTTTTGGGTTATGTAATTTGGCATTGTTTAAGATCAATGTACACTTTGAAAAACAAAGCTATTTTCAGTGTAATCCACCAGTATAACACTGAAAAGGGAATTCATATTTAATAGGAATTTAAATTTTTCTTTAAAAAAAAAAAAAAGAGTAGCAATACAGAATTTCTTGCTAGTCTACCTGAAAGCACAACATTCATTTCAGAGGCTGTGATTTTTGTAGTTTCTAGCTCATTCTAAAAAGTAGGTATTGATAAAGACTTGTATTTACTTTGAATTCACACACTGGAATTAAAAAGTATTGTTTTTTCTAATTTTATAAATAACTTGTGAAAACATTTGAGAGAAAAATAGTTAAAGGATATGTAATGCATTTTCAAATCAAAATCACTCATTACAGTTCTAAGTCAGCATGCTGTAAGCATCTGTTGGAAACATTCATTCCAAAGTCTAGAAGAAACAAATATTTTCTCAGAAGGGTACACTACGCAAACCTAAATATAGTCATCTTTTGGAATCACGTGTGAGCTTTAATCAATATGTAATTTACAATTAAGCAATTACTTTCTGATTTGCAAGCATTACAAGCATAACAAATACAATTAACCTCCTATTTCAGACACAGATTAGCTCAATTAATATACCCCACCTATATGCCACTATTTTTTGCACATTCTTCCATTTTGGTTTTTAATTGGATATGAGACATAGCTCTAACACACAAATAAAGATCTACGGCTAAATTATTTGAGCATCTATATGTTCATTTTAAAGCAATGACATGCGAGTGTAGTCTTTTGTGTAGCTAAACTATGCAACAAGTTAAACAAATTTCTACACTAAATCAGAGTATACCAACAAAATACCATATATGTTCATGAGAGTTACAAGATTAAAGGTTATTAATAAATGAATTCTCCTTAAAACAAAGTAATCCTGCTCCCTGTGCTTTAGGGAGTGAGAGTTATCATTCCAGCCATAATGTAGGCAGCCATACTGTAACCTAGCTCAAAGAGCTAGAAACTCTTTCGTGTCCTGACTCACCAAAGCCAGTTTAGACATCTGTCTCAGGCTGAGATAAGTCCTTCTTTATAAGTGTTCCTTTATTTATGTTGACTATAGTGAGTGTCTAGATGATGTTCTCAGATCTAGATATCTACATTATGGGCATCTGAAGTTAGGTGAGATGAATCCCATTTTAGGGTTAGTAAAGTCAGTTTCTTGTTTCTGACAAATTGCCCTCCTTTGACAATACATTTGGATGGTATTTGACTTAGAATCTTATTCTTCATGATTCTACTGTTATTTAATTAATATTTATTAATGTATTCCTGTTCATTTGTTTAACTGTCCTTTGCACGGTAAAGTTTAATAGGTATATAAAGTAGTATTTTTCCTATCTTTATCTGTCTGAAAAGAAAGGATAGATCAAAATAGTTATGTATGAACTTAGCCAAGTTCAAAAGTTAATTGATGTTTCAAATGAGAAGAGACAGAAGGAGGTTTGCTATTCAGTCATGCTATTTGGCAAAAAGATGTAATTCCTAGACAGACAAAAGCCTGTTGAAGTTACCTGTGTATCTGAGTTGAGTCAGTGAATAATTCATGTTCACCTATAAGTATGGGGTGTACCGGTTAATTTATCTTTTTCAGTATTTTGAAAGTAAACAAATCAGACATTTGAGGTTCAATAAAAACATTTTTAATTGAGTTCAAACTCAATCTTTATTTTAATTCTGTCAGCAAAATAACTAATTTCAGTTCAACTGGAACATTATAAAATTTTAGTTCATCCATGACTGCGAAGAATTTTGTGGGAAGTAGGCTCCAACTCCATTTAAAAAACAAGATTATATATGTCTCCAAGCACCATTTTATATAAATATATGTATCAAGTTCACATAATACCATACTATCAGACAAGTTAGCTCTTATAATAGGAAAATCCAAGCAAATCCTAAAATCTACACAAGACTGATAAATTCTAAAAAAACTTAAGACTACACATGCTCAGATGAGTTGCATGAAATAAATATTTTGAACTCTTTTATCTTAATTAAGAATACTCCACTGCATCACAGCACTTAAATAAAGTGGAAGACAGGTCAAAAAGGAGACAGCCAAGCAGCATCCCAGCTCAGACTAAAGTAAATGCCCATTGACTCATCAGTTTTATCACTGATCAGAGCGATATTTTCAAACAGCATTAATCAACAACCTTTACCAAAGGCATAAAGAAAATGGTCTTCCATAGGATAAAAGAGAAGATCGTGGCATAGATAAATAATTGGATAAAAGATGGAAAATAATGTGTAAAGATAAGAAAAGTTGATGAGTAAAATTAAGTTGTATTAAGCTATTTATGATTTTAAGACAGGGCCCAGTGGCAGGTGATGTGTTGATGTAAAAAGCTATCCCAACTTTATCTACATGATGACAGCTATGGATGACAAATGACCACTAAAGAATCTACTCTTTGTTTACAAACGCGAGTTGAACAAAACCAACATGTTAAAACTGTGATCAAAACTGTAAATCTAGTATTATCAAATAGACAAACAAAAGAAGAGAACAGAAATCATTAATACACCAGTTACGATGCACCTGCCTCTGGTACCTGTGTGCAGACCCTACCCTGCCCCAGTTTCAAAGATATGGTAAAAGCGGAAAACATGTAAAAAGGACAGCAAGTGTGATCAAATGCAATAGTTTTGACTAACTTAACTACTACTTATCAGTCTGGGGAAGAGACGATCGAGAGAACATATAAAGAAGTAAATAAAGCTGTCACAAGAAAAGATAAGCCAGGGATGACTGTCCACTGTCTCTTTCCACACGAATATAAGATGGTATCAAATGATGATGCTGATGTTGAGTTCAAAATACACCAAAGCAGGTGGTTCCTTACAAAGCATGGATTCAAGTTTTTGCAACAATCAGTACTCAAAAAAAATCAGATCACAGGTTCCCTTGCGTCCTAGTTTGCAATTCATAGAACACAAATACCACCAATGCACTTCTTAAATGATTGTGACAATGATTCTGGAAATGTCTAGAAAGCATTCACAAAATACAGTGAAAAGTAACATAGAAGAGCTCAACAGAGCAGCTTTAATGATGTGCCATAAACAAGGGAAACAAGGGAAACTGTAAAACATTTCTGATACCGAACTAAAATACTGGGTACTTTCTTATTAAATGGTCACTAAACATTGTGAGAACTAAATGAAGAAAGGAGACCTGCTGCTTGTACACAAGGACTAAATCAGGACTGCACGAACTACTTTCACATATTTTTGAGCATTATTTTATAACCTTAACACAGATCTTTAAAAATAGGTTACTTGCAAAAAATGTATTATTTTGGCTGAAATAGAAGCTTCTGCTATTGCATGAATATACCACAAGAAAGTCTCCACCCCATGAAAAACATGTCTCAAGCAATCACTGAGATTTTCATAAATGATGTCCATGCTAACAAGCAGACAAAGCAACAAGTGAGGAGCAATATTACCCATACTGCAGGTTCATCATCCACTTTATATATCCCTTAGTGGATTTTATTTCCGTCTGGTCCAATGTCTTGAATGTTCTCTAGAAGATGGAACCCCCCCGATGTGCTCTTGGAGAGCATCTTTCAGTTTACTCTCATTTAAAGACATCCAATTTACATACACCAAGACAGCTCTCCAATGGAAACCCAGGCATAGTAGCAGGGATGACTGGGAGATGTGCCTCAAAAGTGCACTCCTCCTACAAACTAAAATTAAAACAATAATTACAAAATTATCCAAAATTATAATAAAGTGGATATTGTAAATAAAAAATGTAAGAAGGTAGGCAATGATATTGATATGTCATTTTTATTTTGTTTTATTCACCTAGAATGAAATTGGGATGCATAAAAAAGTAAAGAGCATCTGACCACAGAACAAAACAACTTACATGAAAGTGATGCTAGCTTAGTGACACGTATGGGGAAAAGATTTGTGAATGCCTTGTAAAAATAAGATTATCTAGAAGTTAATGTGATATTAATGTCATAAAATAAAGTATTTGAGCGAAAGCAATGAATTCAACGAGTACATTTTTGGTCTGATTTGCACCTATGAAATACTAACTTGAACTTAGTGAACCTGCTATTTCAATTTATTTGGTTTTAATTTAGACTAGTGGATAATAAAGTGCAACCAAATTGCTGACATTTATTCATTCATCATTCAAAAACAGAATCCAGAATTTGGGAATTGCATTAGCATTACCGACTCAACTCTACTGGAAAACTTATTTATAGTTAATCTCCATTTAATATTGCAAACGAGGTTCCTAGCTGCCTTATTTTTACTTTGTGTCTTCTTCTAACCAAGAAAATGAAAGACATGTTAAAGTGTCTTTAATGAAAGGGTTAATTTTTTTAACCAAAGCTAGAATGAATTACTACTGATTTTAAAAGATCTCTATGTAATTCTAAAATTATGATGTTCTTCATGCTTCAAAAAGAATGGAAAATAAATTTATGCAATTAATTTATTCCTAATGTCCAGAAGTTTTCTGCATGCTTATTTTTCTCACCATTTAGCATCTACAAAATATAAATGTAGGACATAAAAATATTCTTTAAAAATACTATTCATAATTCAATTACTCAACTTTTAATGAAAATGATGATATTGAGAACTTAAAAATTAATTACTTATAGGAATTCAAAACTTCTGCATAAACTGTTTGCTGAGGGTATTACATCTCTTTTACAAAAGTATTTATTTGAACATTTTATTTTTCCATGTTACTCCTAAATGCTAGAAAAATTAAAAATTTTGTATTTTATCAATTCTCTTAGCACACAATAGATCAAAATTTCAGAATGTTTTTTGACTCTGTAGAGATCCAATCTGAGGTAAAAATTACATTTGAGTAGTAGAAGTAGAGATTTAAATAACTAAGACTAATCCTTAGCTGCAAAATTCCCAACACCATCAGACCAGGATTTCATCAAGTTAAGAATAATCAATCATTTTAAGTGCCATTTATAATTACACTTTCATTACAAACACCTTGTTTTAGCCTTCTACATCTCACAAACTTTAATGTCTTTGAGTCCTGATCAATGAACTTCGACCTCCTTAGCTTCAATATGTGAAAAGGAAGAATAACTTTAATTTTATAACAACTATCACAGAATTGTAGGGGTTGGAAGGGACCTTCAGAGATCATCTAGTCCCACCCCCCGGGCGGTCCCTTTGAGGATTACTGCGCTAGCCTGCTCTCTCCCTCCCTTCAACTGACTCACCATGGACCAAATGGGAGGAAACGTTCCCATTTAGAGGTGAAGATTCAGAGACATGGGACAAGCAGATTACCTCTGGATATGACAGTAAAAGAATTAAGAGGAGAATAAAACTCAGGCTTCAATGAACTCAGTGGCAAAAGACTCCAATCTATATCAATATCCAGGCTGTTTCACCCATTGATGTACATAAACTGATTTCATTTTTCATAGCATAACTTTGCATATGATACTTACGGCTTTATTTGAAATCTCACAATGTTTGGTATTTTCCTGAAAGCTTCAACTGCTGGAATCTAGAAATTTTACAAGAATTCCCTTTTTAAAAAAAAACAACCCAAATTTATAGTTTTCATGGGTACAGATCAGAAGTTTAAAAGCCTAAAACCTAAAACGTTCAGAGCCCCAAAATCAGATAAAAAGAATAAAGAGTATATATTTTAAGAGCCATCCTAATACATAAAAGCCAAAAATCAAAATTTGACATGGCCAACTTGTGATTTCATGAAACTATTTAAATATCACAAAAAATTTTAACTGATATCGCAAGAGCGAAAACCTTTCTTTTTTGCTTTCTCTCTCTGTTGGCAATATGTATTGCTAGAATACACATATACTTAGTCTTACATCTGATCCTCATTATGAGTGGAATCAATTCTCAGTCATGGTTTTCATAACCACACTCTGAATAGCTGCTCCATCGCTAGCAGTTAAGCGGTATTCAACAGTGGTTCAGAGAGACCTGTTGTGGAGGCTTATTGTCAACAAAAAGCACTTTCTCAGTGATGGCAGAAGCTATATATAGCGCTGGAAGGATGAGTCACAGTGAACGAAGCGTATGACAAATTTAGCATTACTTTGTGTTTATGCTTTATTCACAGAAAGGAATGACTTTTTACAAAACTCTTCATCATTTGGACCTATCTGTTCAAACAAAACTCAGATTAGAACTCGGCCATGGCCTGGTTGCTATTATTTTTGCTATTTAGAACTTCCTGTGCAGTACTATCTGGTTGAGTATATAAATACCGAAATTTACCAATTGTTCCTTGATTGAATGAGCCAAACAGCAGAAGGTGGGGAGGGGTGTGTGTTTGTTATCAACGGGTTACAGTTTTTACTGTTTGCCTTTCTGTTGCTTAACAGAGACATCTCAGGCATATCTACTGCAGAAAACACACACACAGCCTCTGCAGATTACTGCGAAACTGGTAACTACTATGCTAACCTCATACATAACATGAAATAGTAACATAATGACTACCAGCTGATCAATTCCTAACCAGAATTTTTGTTTATTCTTTTTGTTTATTCTTGTTATGGCTTTATGCAAAAGCAAAGGATTTATTTTTGCACCCTGTTTTACTGATGATAAACCTTACTGTATTGAAGAACACATGGCAAACTGATCATAGAATTTAGGTCTGGTGAAAACCTTTCAGTTTCTTTTGATTTCTTTTAATTGGTCATTTAAAAGAGTAGCCTTACGCTATTTGCAAATGTGTCTAACATATTATTCCACAGATCCACAGAGAGTTGCTAGAACTAGCACAGATACTTGATTCTACAGAAGGAGGAACCACAAAACAGTGACAACTATTACGACTGTTCATGTTTTGACTTAGTAAATTCAAAACTACTTTAAAACTTCCCAAGTTACGACTAAAATATGATTTTTTAAGTATTTTTAGCTTGGATTCTGGATAATCTGGACAGTGCCCACCCAAACGCTAAAGAACTGCTTTCTCTCTTTCTAGACGAGGAAAGGACACGGGGAATCTCAATATAGAAAGATAAACATATTTAAGTATCAATAACATGTTATCTTGATAAAGCAGTTAAAAAGCCACTACTTTACATTAAGCTTTAATCACCAAAAAGGCAAACTTATTTTACAATTTCCACATTTGCCATCTTTTTTTAAAAATAATACTATGTGGCGAAATCTGCAATATACATTATTATATTATTATTTCAAAAATATTTTAATGGCATATAGCAATCTCAATTCATCCAGATTGCAAGATAGGTATTTTTCATCTTTATTTGAACCATGGCTAAAGAAACTGGTTTTCTCTTTTTTCTTCCAAGTCTACAGTAGTTCCGTTTCCATATGGTATAATATACAGATATAAGCCCTAGTATAAGCAATTGAACTTTTCACACCCTCAAAAGCCGCAAAATCAGATGGTCTGTGGTTTTTGCAGCTGGTGCACTGCACTCATATTGGGTAGTGTCATATGAAAAATATTTCACTCCCCAAGCCCTAAACAGAGTCACTCATTAATGAAATGCAGGCAGTACAATGAGATCATATAAGGTATAGATTTCAACAGCCATACTAAAAACAGTAAAGGAACACTGAACAAGAACACAAATCAAGTTCCTCTGCCAGAACAGATTTTTTTTTAAGGAATGTCTTCTTAGATTTAACATTTGCTTTGAAAACAACTGCTAACCACTACCCAGAAGAACCTTCAGTACAAGTGTTAGCAGACTAAACAATCACAATTTGGCAGAGAAAAAATAGTAAATAACTTCAGACATAGTTACATTACAGGATGTCTCACCCCAATACGCCACTATCAAATCACAAAATGATTTACTTAATACTACATATGGAATCTGCTTACTTAAGAAAATAAGCTGTCACCAGCGAAACTTTGTTTAAAAATAATTTCAGGGCTGAGGTTTATCGAATTTCACTTTAGTTTGTTTTTACAGAAATCTAAAAAAAAAAAAAAAAAAAGTAAGGCAGTCTAGTTGCAAAAATATTATATTAAGCCTACTTACAGAGAAAACGTATTCTTAGGCAGAATTTTTAAACTCTATTACTAGTAGTATCTAGTACTATTCATTAAAAGAATGACCACAACTTTGCACTGTATGCCATGACATTTTATTTCAATAAAATGTATCTGCATATATTATTTCATTTCTGTCTTTCCCAAATGATACCCATCTATTTTCCTCAATCTGAAAGCTTTCTTTAACTAAGAAAAGCCTCAGCAGCAGAAATAAACACCAGACAATACAGCCAAGGAACGTTATGGACCTGATTCTCTTCTCACTGACTTTGATACAACCCTGTATGGACTTTAGTGGCCTGAATATGATAGCTGTAACTCAGCTAAGTATCAGGCTCTGTGCAACTGCTTTATAAATCTGAGGGCCACGGCAGGTTTGTTTTATCTGGGGAGAATATCTGGGGAGAAAGTATATCCAAGGGTAATAGGTTATAGCCTCTATCTTTCCCTCAAAAGGCAGTGAGGATATACTGGTAACGAACAGCCAACTGCTTTTGTATCTCTATCACATATTTGTTTACCTTCTACAATAACAGTATTCTGAGAATCTCGTGCAATTGGGATACAAATATAAATACATGGACTATCTGTAATGTAATAATGTAATAGACCAGGAGACTCAAGACGTTTTTTTCCTGCTGCTCCTCATTCTCTATGCTTTTCTTTTACAACGTAGAAGAAAAAGTTTCACTGCAATGCTTTTGAGAAGCAGCTTTGTATTTAATGCATAGGAAGTTATGATTATTCTCTTTGCAGTAATTACTCTTGTAGTAATTTATATGTTTTTAAGTGTCCAATATCAGTCAGCACAGGGGAATTACTAAAGGCTGTATCTCTTAGCTAAACAAGTATACAGTGCATGAGATAAATTCCTCCATTTATCTGCATCTGTTGTCCATAAAATGTTTATACGCCTCATTCCTGCCACCTGGCAATAAACTCTAGCTTACACTTGAAACACTACACGGAGTTGAAATAATCCATAGTACCACAGCTCGATACAAAGAATTAAATATGAGCTAAGAATAGAGCTGCTTTCGTATTAATCCTGTACAAGTACTGATGCAAAAGCCTACCAGGAGACATAAATACCACATATACCAGGAAACAAAATTTCCAGCCACGTATTTTGCTACAAGTTTCCACGATTACAAACCACCTGTCTAAAAAAAAAAAACACCAAAAAAAAACCACCACCAAAACAACCAACCACCCCCCAAAACACAACTATATTAAAAAGCTACAGAATCATAGAATATATCTGTTTGGAAGGGACCCATAAGGATCACAGAGTCAAACTCCTGGACTGGTAATATTACTATTAATTAGTAATTATTACTAATTACTATTAATAGTTATAATAATAAGAAACAGGGGCTGAACTTTGAATTTCAATTCAATGACAGAATATTAACAGTGTATGTAAAGTTCTCCAATACCTCTTACTATAAGTACCTCATAAGAAATTGTATTACACATTATGATCACAATACTTTTATATATTTATTTTTAAAGTTGCACAGCAAGTATGCCAAGTTTGTTTCAAACCTTCAATAGCAGGTCTTTCAAATCAAATTCTTCTACAACTAACTGAAATCTAGAAAAATTGTTAATGTAGAAAATTATATCAAGTAAAATCAGAAACAACTTTCTCTAAATACAGACTGTCTCCATTTTTTAAATGTCATATCTCAATACAGTATCATGCTCCTTAAATATAAAAGTTAGGAATTTTTAGAGTAACTATGGTTATAACAATAAAAATCCATTCCCGTGTGTTCAAACACAATATTCAGGCATATAATCTACAGTGATCTTTTACTTACACCTGGTTTTAAGAAAACTATCCCACTTGAGTTCAGTGAAAAATACTTTCTGTGTGTTAGCTTGTAGAGCACCACTCTAAGACTTCAAAGCAAGAATGATACAAAATTAACATCAAAAATATGTTATGGATTAGAATGGATTAGAAACAGGCAAATCAGTAAGTCTCAGAATGTAATTGCAAACAGGGAGTTATATTAAGGGCATTTGTAAGAGAGATCTGCCGTGATAGGTTGCTGGTCCCATACTGTTTCACACTTTTATCAACGACTTTCAAGAAAATGCAAATTCAGTACTGATGACGTTTGCTGACAAGACAGAAAATGATAATGAGGAGAGCCAGTTACTAGAATAAAACGATCTGAATCTCTGAAAATGCTCTACTTAAAAGGAATACTTTTCCTACCAGCACATGTGTAAAGCTATACTTCTAGGTACAAAGAAGAAAGTCCATATTCAGAGAATTAAATGTCGTACCTTAGAAAAATTACAGACTTGGAGTCACAATGCATACCTTAGTCCCACGGCACACTGGTCAAATAGGCAAAGACCCTTGACAGCATAAAAATGGGTAAAAGGAAGGTTACGCTTTTTTAAATCCCAAAGTAACATAAGCATTGCAGAACACTGTGACCAATTCTAATGTTCACCGTAAATTAGAAGAGTTTAAAAGACAATCCAGATAACATGAAAACCTTTATATATTGAGCTCCAGGAGCATTCCTCTCTTCAGGTTCTCAAAAGGAAGGTTAAAAGCATGTGATAAACACAAAGTTCTTCACCACATGAAGATCCAATGACTGCAGTTTGAACATAGAGACGCTCAGATGAAAAAAAATGCTCCCTCCTTTAGCAATGAAATTAATTACTAATTAATTTGTAATAGACATTACAAAATGTCTATGGATAGAGCAGCATTTTAAAACTTCAGTAGTCACCTTAATCTCCAGTGGACTATCTTAACTGATCTGCCAGCCAGATGAAGAAAACCTGGAAGCAAGTTTTAGCTTGAATAAAGGAACTGCTTTTCTGTACGAAATGTGATTGCCTGTTACACTCTCCTGCAATCCCATTCTAAAAGCAGCTCCAGGGTACAGTCACCATCATTTTTTAAGACAAAGATGCAGCTACTTTATGGTGGCTATAGGAACGCTTGATGACCCAGCTACCGTTCATATTGATGTTAAAGCCGTTGTAGACATCTGCTCACAAGCAATTCGATATCAGATCAGACAATACAGTTACTGATGGAATTGTACCCTTCTGTTTCGTAAAGCATAAGAGGAGGTGCAGTCTGTAACATTACCCACTAAAAGTATCATATTTACATTGCAAAAGAACGTAATTTGATAATTTAAGCATACATAATAAAAGACGAAGTAGGCATAGTAAAATTTTGTAGCAGTGATCTCCTCTGAGTAAGGAAGTAGAATGATTTGAAAATGAAAATGAGTGCCTTCTGAAGATCAGAAGACCAGGGAGGAAAACTAAAAATCTTCCAAGAATATTAATACTTCATTGAAACTGAAGGCACTGGATTCACAAGATACCTTCATTTACCCAAATATTTGCTGGGTAACAAAATAAAATCTCACCACAAGATGCCCTGGGTTTATGCAGAACGCAAGTTTGTATTTCAACAGTAAAAGAATCCCAGAGAACATTTATATGCTCTCCCTCATAAACAAAACCAGAATGTTAAAGACATGATTAAACTTAAAATAATGTAGAAAAATTAAGTATATGATAAAGAATAAATCTATGACTATACAAAAGTCCTCATATACAGAAATACTACTTTTGTAGGATCTAAAACTAGTGCAAAATTTTATGCATATCATGACACTCGCGTTGATCAGAATGTGACTGGATACGAACAAACACACCAATGATACATGATGGAAAGCAGAGGATGGAAAACAAGTTCACTGATATATCACAACATCCAGTTAGTAGTAGACCTTAATGATCTGGAAATGAATGTGAGTACCAGCACCAAAGTTGGCAATTTGTAATAAATTGGAAAATACTGAAAACCACCAATGTGAACACAGAAATTATTATTTTAAAGAAAGACCTTAAGGAAGATTAAAAATATCAGTTCAGCAGCACAACACAAACTTTTTCAAGTAGAAGAAAAATTATGAAACTCTCAGATTCAATGGGATGGAATAACCCTCATAATAATATTCAAACATCCCTACGGGTGCTCCTGGGTAGCAAACTGAGTATGAAAAGGAATGAAATATTATGACATGGGAGAGAACAGAATCACAATACAGAAACACAAAAACATACAGAAGCACCATCGCATGGAAACAGAGGTCTCCTGTACCTTCATACACATCTGGTAAGACATCACTTACACTTAGCTGAGTCCAGGTGTACTGTAAAGCCCCAGAAAGGCTAAAGGATTGTAGATCTTCTTAAGGGAAGAGGTGAATCTCTTTGCTTTTCTACAGGGCACAGGAGAACCCATGCTAATCAAAGCTACTACTTGGATTCCTATCCCAGCGATTAACCACAGCAGGCCAAGAAAACAGTACACCAACAACGAGAAGAAAGATTCAGGAAAAAAGATGACAGTAAAAGACAAAATGGTATTATCAGTTAGGGAATACACACGGTCTTTATCTGACCAGAAATGTTTGATGTAGAATAAACTACAGAAAAGTAGCTGGCCTAAACAGCAATGAGTGAGTATTTTAACTGTTTGTAATAACCAATAACCAGCGATTACATCTACTTCAATTATTTGTTTAATAACGGCCACACAAGATGCACTGATCGAACTGCATCTATCTTATACAGAACAGGAGAACCATGCAAAAAGCTTGTGAGTATAAGAAAAACTCTCAGGACAATGAGATAATTTAATTTTTCCAAACTTTTCCCTAGCTCTGCATATAACAATTCTTCACGTGTAAAACCATGGCTACCAAGGAGACCTTCTTTTGACTTGTTCTCAACTCCAACATCAGAACTCATACCAAAGCAACGATCAGTTGCTTATGTCGTGTGAACTTGTGAAAATCTAACCCAAAATATAAAGAGGATGGTTCAAAACTCTGTGCCTAGAGGGACGGGATCCCTGTTTTGGTTTCATCCTCTGAGCTGCAGTGTGCTTTGCTTTGCAACACCCTTGAAGAACCCAACCTGCTCCATTTTCCTCCACACCATCTCTAGATAACAGCAGCAGCTGTGGCTGCTAGCATCAAGCCATTTGCTGTGAGGCTAGAGTGACTACTCTAACACAAATGTATAGTTAGTTATAAAAAGGAGAATTTCTCTTCTCACCTAACTTTCACAAAAAATGGCTCTTCTTTAATTACCATATTTAGAAATTATTACAGATGTCAAATTGTGGTCCAGTTACTAAATGCTCAATCCAATGAGCATGTTGCTGAATTAAAAAGAAATTTTAATAAACTCGTATTTCAACCAGGTTCAATCCCTTCATAAGCACAGATGAGGGCTTAGTCCTCATTTCTTGAAATAAAATAAAATAAACATCCCAACATGCATTGTCTGAGCTGGGCAAACTAAATAACATGGCAAATATGCATGAAAGCCAGACTGTTTCCATAGTTTCAAAGAGGAAATGAATATGTATGATCCTCATTTCACTGATAGGAGATCATATCAAATTACAAATGTAGACAAAAATAATTCCTAAAAGTAAGAGTCATATTAGTTAAAATAACTGAAACAGCATGACAAGAACCAGCCTCATTAACTACCACAATATTTGTAGCTCCCCCAGGTGTTTCTGCTTCCAGCCCACCATGAAGAGCGCGTTCCTGAGATGCAAAGCCAACAGGGTAGCACAAGGCAAGCAGGGGCTCTTGCAGGATGAGGCAAACAAAGTCAAATCAGGGTAATACAACCTCCAGGGCCCTCCTTCTACCAACTCAGTGGAGTTGGAGATATCCCTTAGAAGATCTTTAGTGGGGGAAAAAAAACAAACACAAACCATGTAGGGGGGACCCAGACATGGGCTAGATGGTTAGAAGAATCTGTAGAAGCAGCAGTAGCTGCAACATCAGCTCCCTGAGAGAAATTTCTAGGTTTTACAGGAGAAACTCTGTCCTATTTTGGCTGGATGTTGGGTCCAGCTTTCTCTATTTCTCACAATTTCTCTCCACAAAACTTAAACTCCTACCTCTTAGTTTCTTCTCCCTGGCCTTCCCTTACATTTCAGCAAAGAAAAATGGAAAAAATGGAACAAACATAATGAAAATCATAAGACACATTCACATGACAAAATGGCTGGTGGCCCTCCCATCTCCTTTCTTTGATCACCACATTTCACATATATTAATTCATTTCTAGGCTTTCTTCTGGAAGAAAGCAAGCAAGGTATCTAATAGTTTTCAAGCAGAAATCCAGCCACAGATAAAAGGACACCTGGTTCCTGGGCCTGCTCCAGGTCAACAGCATGGAGCTGAACTATGTCATCTTTGGTGCCCTAAACCTGGAGCCTACACCATCCCTTCTGCCAGAATCCCACGTGCTGCAAGACAATGGCCACATTGCTTCTGGCACTCTGAACAACAATCCCCCCCGAAAAACAAATTCTGCCTTAAGCCACAGTGGTTCAAAAGCTAGGCTTATAAAACAGGACAGGCTCAAGCATGATACTGCAGTTGCCCATTACCATTTAATCCTGGCCAGTGTCAACTAGCACTGTCCCAGGCAATGCTCAGCCACAGGTGGCGAGCCTGCACAAAGCAGGGACTGCTCTCAACACACAGTAAGGCAGAGGCCTCTCTGTCTGGGCAGCGGGGATGGGCAGCACAGGGAAAGCCAGTGCAGAGATAAGGACAGAAGACACTGCACTGCTTTCCTTTGGGGGTGGACAACAGGCCCTGGCTCGAACCCAGGCCACATGCTCCATGTAGGACACACAGTGTCAGGCTGCTCGATCACGGGCTGGCCTTTTTCTAAATGGGCATCAATCATTCCACACAACCTGGCTGAGCCCAAAGGCTGCTCACTGGGATGGCCTTTAGCACTGTAAATGCAGCCCCATCATTCTCCATCTTGCCTGTAAGTACTAGCTTCTCTTTCTTCCTCCACGTCGTATGTCACTCATGGCAGACCCTCTCCGACACCGTCTGATTTTATACACTAACATTACCACAATAAATGTGAGCTGATATTCACAGTGTTCTGTAGGACTACTTACAAGAAGTACACTTTAATTCACTGTTTCCTTCTTAAGAAATTTGGATTTGGGTCTATAACTGTAAAACACAGGCAGCAGAGGAAAAACATACCAATGTTCCTAAGTGGTGTGTACAAAACAGCAAAAGCATGTTTCCACGTTTATTCCTAACACTGTGCTACTCCTCCCATATACATCTTTACTGAAATTCCAAGAGTTTGGGCTTTTTACAAGAAATGCACGAAATGCATTATCTCTGATAAGGAAGATTTTGCTGCCTAAATTCAGTGTCTTCACACAAGCAGGCTTCCTACTGCTGTTAACACCCATCACATGGAATAGCAGTATCAGCCGGCAATCCTACTTGTCCTTCATGTAAGGCAGTTTATTGGCCTCCTATTCTGCACAATGACACCGTGAACGGGCAAATCTCCCTTTGTCCCACAGTGACTCCCATTTGTTACTGCAGCAAGAAAAGCATCTCTGTGTGCTGCTCCCTGAGAAAATTAAGTCAGAAAATGAATTTAGACTCCAATGAATTTAGACTCCACTGTGAACAGCACAGACTTATTTTAAAACAAAGTAAAAAAAAAAAAAAATAAAAAAATCAAGCGTAGACATAGCAGTTTTGAAGGAATTCTTTCCATGCACAAACTGGAAGATACCAGTCCCAACTGAAAATCATGAGCTATCAAGCATCCAACTCAAATACTCTCCATTACATTGCCACACACTCATAAAACTTCTACCCAAACTGGGGAACTCTGCTGCTTTTATTAACAATAGACATTAAAGGACTTGAGCTGAAAACTGTGCAAAATTCATAATAACTAATATGAACTGTGGCAGAACAATCACACCATACTGCCTCTAGGAAATAAGTAGAAACAAACTATGGAAACAGATTAGGGAAAATGGTTACAATCACTGACTGTACATGTTTAAAAGATAAAAGGATCATTTTGCCCCACTTTTCAGCCCTAATACTTAAACTATGGCTAAAGAAGAAAATAAAATACAAAGAAAAAAATCTAGAGTGTGTAAAAGAACAGCATTCTTATTACTATTGCCTGTAAGAGAAAGAATAAAATCATATACATTTCATTTTCAGAGATTTAATAATCTGCCAAGTAGTGACAAGAAAAAAAAAAAAAAATGAAGTGCCCCTATTTTTCCCAGGAAGATCTTTTTCTCTAAATTACGGGACCAGCAAAACAATTAGATTACTGAAGTCCTCTTAAAAATTTCTTTTTACAAATACTTGTTAAATAGACTTGGTTTAAAGTCGTGGCAAAACATGACAGGTTTAGTTCAGTGTGTATTTGAGAACTGACACAGTTCTCCAAACTGTTTCATGTGCATCATGGATAGCATACCTTAAGGCAGTGTAGCCATCACATGGCAAAGGAGGAAATCTCTTTAGGAATTAACTGTATGTTTTCTTACTTGTTTCTTCCCAAAGATGAAAGACATCTACATAAAAGAATTTATGTTTTTCACTTCTTTCCTTCTTTGTTATGTAGAAAAAGGCCAGAAAGAAATTTCCCCGGATTTCTCTCCCAAACACATATGGAATAGAGACAGAGGTTACCTGGTTTCTTAGTTTAAACTCTGGAGGATAATCAGACCCCTCCCAGTATTTTTTTTTCTAAAAGAGTTGGAGGTCAAATGAACTGGAATAGGAACTTGTCAGTTGGAGGGATGAAAATGTGGCATTTTTTTTAATAAAACCTGACTTCGTTTTCCAAAGGAAAGCAAGTTAAATCAAGTTAGGTTAATTTAAATGAATTATAAAATTTTAACAAATAGTCTCTCTCATGTAACTTTCTGCATTTCCCCAGTACGTGATACCACCATCTTACTCATTTTCCAATCCTCTAGAAAAAAACTGAAGTGAAAATCTTCCCATCAAAAAAAAAAAAAGAGGAAAGACAAAAGAGGAAGAGAGAGAGAGAAAACTGGTAAGAACTGAATCGCTAAAGGATGAGGAACATCAAATATAAGACAATGATAAGCATTCATTAAGTATTTATATCAGGGCATTAGCCTTTAATAGCACAAGTCTGCATAGAAGTCTTACTTTCAGAAACCGCAGTCTAATATCCAAAAAATTATAAAGAATAAAAGTAACAGTTTTAGGAAACTCAATTAAGAAGTCATGTGGTGAGAAACAACTATTTCAGAACAATGCATCTGAGCAACTATGTTGAAAATAATCAATCCACGGAAAAAAACCATGGACCACCCTGCAGCCCAGGTGTATCTAGCTGTTCCCAGAACAGCCCCTGAATGGGAGGCAAAAGAATTTCCCTTTACAATGCGTTCATTCTTTCCCCTTGTTTAATCTCAATCTACCACCTATGTCTTCTGTTGAATCAAAAAACAATTAGACATCAATTCACTTCAACCAGATCTACGTCTGTTCCAAAGTACACCAGGAATAATGGTCCACGGGCTTTTCTGCTGGTCAGTTATCACCAGAGTACAACAGGAGACCAAGGAGTGGGAATCTGAAGAGTGGCCTGGTGTTATTTATTTCATCACATTTTCTGACTGATCCGTGAAGCATGGCAGTACTTTATTTTAAAGCATTAACTGTTTCAGAGCAATGCAGAAATATTCTATAACTGTGCAATAACCTCACTATTGGTTTTAAATGTCCATGGTCTATGTGAAAAAAAACCCACCTGCATATATTATTGCTTATTACATTATTACTAGATAATTACTAAAGAGCATTATTTTATTTACAATTATTCTGGGTTTATGTTACAAGGATTATTGTTATGATCACTGTACTGTTAAACTTTATTTTTCTCATCCAGAAACGAGTTGAAAGTAGAAAAAGTGTGAATCATATGGATCAAAGACTATCCGTCAGTGTGTCACACACCATGTGGCATTGTGTTTTGCTAAGTCAAAGTCATGCTCCAAGTTTCAAAACTTCAAACAACTGAAATACCACAACATTCATAAAACAGAACTGAGCTACTGGGAGTAAGAAAAAAAATACAAAAAAGGTAACAGACCTCAACAGCAGATAGTAAAATTAACATTTCAACAGTTCTTCCCTTTCATCTCAGTCTCCATAGTACATTTTTTCTGGAAAAGCTACGATTTAGGTTTAGAAAGATGCAGAATTACATAAAACATCTGGAATATGGGACAAGGAATATTGGCTTATTATCCCTGGTGGACCCTCCCTATGAAAAATTTAATAGGTCTGTTTTGGTAGTTTTAATCTCCAGAGCACCCCAAGCTATGTTATGGAAACATCATCTTGGTAATTTATATTAGAAAGAACACCTGGTGATGAAAGCAAATATACCCTCTTTAAAATTGTGAGTGATTTTTCTTTAATCCTCAAACTTTTCATCTTCTTAAATATATAATTTTTAACAGCTTGACTAAAAATTAGTTTTTGTATCTTTGAGACTGATCACATTGTAACCATTGTGAACTTACACTATTTTATTAGAGAGCTACATTTCTTCATTCCTGTCTTCAGAGAACAAGTCATTTTGTCTTTACTTTGACATTGGCCTTTTACAGATTACAGAGGAAGCTCTGTTCAATCTTATATGAATATCACAAAATCACTTAAAATGTTGTCCGTTTATTACTGCACAGCTTCGAACAGTAAGGGGAAAAAAAGAATGTTTAAATAGATTTTTACTGTTCTTACTCCTTTCTTGTTTCTTTCTTGGTATCTATTATGTTTAGTATACAGTTTCAAAATAACTACTAAAAATCTATACATGAAAGCAGAGAAATTATTTTCCATTAAAATCATTAACTGGATTCCTCTGAATATAAATACAGTTAAAATGCTGCTATATAACTAAATGGAATTTAGCATACACCTTTCTATTGTCATGCAGCCTTATGGTTTATTAAAAAACCACATTTTTAACTGTTGCTAATTTAGTATTTTATCAATAAATGGGAAATTAATGAAAGAATACATCACATACCACTCAATTTATAAAACAAGTTACTAATAAAAATGCATTCTATACTTTCCAGCTACAATTAGTTTTCCATTTATCAAATTTCTAAAGAAACAACGCATGTACAAATTAATCTGTTTTTATCATTTAACATGCCTCACTTAAAATATATCCTAATACACATTTTGTATTTTCTAACAAAAAACCCCATAATATAATCTGTAGCCTATAAAGATTTTCAGAAACATTTTTTTATTAATTTGACACTGATACGCCTCCATTTCTAATATCCCAACCCTGCAACATTTTAAATGCAATTAAAAGTGGTTATGAAAGAGTGTGGACTTCCTTGTGAAGTAGGAAATCACTCTTGTGATTAACATGCAAACGAGCTCACGCTGGCAGAATAGATTGGGGTTTTAAAACCCCAATTACTTTTGTATGATTATCTATTTACCCGTACACAGACTATTTTCATTTTTCATCTAATACAAAGTCATCCTGCTTACATTTTTAGCACAGCAATTAATATTTACAATAATTATGACATCAAGCACCATTGAGAGTACGCCAAGTGAATCATTTACCATGTTTTTTAATATATATGTTATTAAAGTAACATCTATGCTAATATATTGCAAAGAATGGAGATATATTATTGGCCTTTATACACAATCCAGTCTAATACAACATTCTATTGGCTTTAGATTTAGTTAAGGGGCATATTATTTTTAGCATCTGAGTAAGTCAAGTGCTGTTCGTTCAGATTACAGATGCCAAAACTTTCAAGTCTGTAACTGCTTTGTATAAAGTGTAAGGTTTGTTTAAACTTTTACAGTAAAAATAACAATAAAATTACTTCCTCCCGGGTTTCTTTTTTTTTTTTTAGTAATAACAGACAATTCTTAACTTTCACTAACACACTTTGATTCATACCTGCTACAGAGTGCACATACACCCATTTTTTCCAGACTTCTAAAGAAAATTATAATGCATTAATGACAGGAACTATGGTAATGGAAAAAGGTCACCCTCTTTTGAACACCTTCTGTTTTAAACCATTATATATAAAGACATTTGAGAAAGCAAAGAATTAAAAGGCAGCCTTTGTGCAACCCATTACTGAAATATTATAGAATAATCTATATCAAATGTAGTGGAATAGCAGATTCTTTTGGATCTAAATTTACTGCAGCCATAGAAATGCTTTTATGCTTATTATGTATCTGCATGTTGATTCAATTATTAAAAGAACACCTGACAGCAGACTTACTTAATTGAATTAATTAAACTGGATGAATAATCACAGAATTACTATTGTATGAAATTTGTCCTGAAAAGTAACACTGGCATTTTGAAATTGCAAGTAATTTGAATGCTGAAATACACTGAGCAGAGAAGTCTTCACTTACTGTATTCTGAAATTCTTCACCTCATACATGAACAAATGTGACATATAAATGAACAGACAGCTGTGAGTAACGAATGCTTTTTTCTTAGTATTGTAACTTATTACGTGAGCCCAGCTATATCACTAGATCTTTTAAAAACTTTGCAAAAACATTTGAAATAACAGTAATAATTTTTATCTCTTGCTCTAAAATAATACAAAAGAGTGGGCTATCAGATATTGAGCGAGGGGCAGTGTAACACTGAAACACTTGTGTAAAACAGTGTGTCCAACCGGGATATCTAGAAAAGATTTGAATACGTCCAATCAAAATTATGGAAATATTGTTTACTCGCTAAAGCAAGCAAATTAAAGATGTCAAATGATTTTTAAAACAATTTAATAGATCAGTACAGTGAGCTTCTACCACAGATTTTAGCAACAGGAGCAGTTTTCTTTAGCGATTAAATGCTATGACATACTGTATATAGTACATTCCTTTTAAGGTCTTCTGAAACCATTTTTTGTTATTATTTAAAACCAGACTGCTGATGAAGTTCAGAAGCATTTATTATACTCCCTTCCATTTACTTACATTTGATAATTCACTAGATAGAACTGAAATTTTACATGACAGATTTTTTTAACATGCACTTTCTTTTGCCTCTGCTTTCACATCAAAAAAGACAGAGAAGAGCCTCGCACTGCTCAGAACAGAAGTTTATACTGGCAGAGGACATTCCTGGAGTGCAAGCACCCAATCTGGCATATATCCAAGCCCCAGCTATTAACTCTGCATCACCAGTGGGTATTTTTCTTACTTCCTTGCAGGGTTTTTATTTTATTTTGGTTTTGCAATGATCCCCATAATAGAAAAATGTATAAAATAGTTTAATTTTATATGAGAGAATGGCAGGACTGTATATTTACCTTACCCTAAAATAAACTGCAGCATGGTAGAATCACACCCACCACCTTTTTTGTCTTTCTTTTTTAAAATCAGCAATGTGTTTTCTCTTGCTAAAAATGAATATTGATGAATCTACAAATAGAAAATATTAATTTAAAGGTGATTATTAATTTATATTACTAAAAAGATCATGAACATTTATAGGTATTCAGTCAGAATATCTAAAAATGAAATAATAGGACATCTAACATCTATATAATATAAATCACTGATTTTTTTACGTTCATATTTTCCCTCATATTCCTACTTGAATATAATTCATTTTACAAATATGTCTGATCCTGCCTCTGACCCTACTACACTTTAAGCTCTTTTCTGCTCATGGAAAGCTAATTTGCATTTTTTAAAAATGTGTCTGTATTAATGATCTAATTTACCACAAAAAGGCTTTATATTAAATACAAAAAGGACAGCCATTAGCTTTCTTTCCACAATAAAATCAAAACAAAAAAATAAAACATCTCATTTACACAACAATTAACAGGTTTTTTTTCCTAACACAATGCTAAATGAACCTGTACAGTTCAGCATTCATAAACATTATATATTGTGCAGAATCCTTGCTCTACAATCAAAATAAGGAATATTATAAATATGCAAAGTTTTACAAAACACTTTTCTGAGAAATCTATACATCCATTTTAATACCTATATTAATAACCACAGTGGTTAGATTTTTCTTTTACATAAATTATACAAAGTACATTGGCATTACATACCATTTTAATACCAGTTTATTATAGCTTTATTTCATAATATTGGAGGTGGAAATGGAAACAGTGCCATCATGTGATACTTTTCAGGCTACTTCACTTCTTTTATTTCCAAGGAGTGAGTCTGTTGCTGCTATACAAATAAGAGTTCCTAGAAAAGCACGCAATGGCAGTATAATTTATTATATGCCATGTTGTAACTAGGTAATTTTAGGTATTTTTACGCATTAAGTATTGAAAACACCTTCTAAATCTGCAACCATAAACAAGCGTATGATCACTACAAACGATACCTAGCCCCTTTTATTAATAGTTCACAAATTATCCAACACAGTCTCGTGAAATTCCTTTCCGTTTACAGTCAAGATATTAATCCGAACAGCTTCATTTTTACAAAAGAGCATGGAAGTTAAATGCACTGGTTTTAATTAGTACTGGGCAGGCTACTTGGAAAAAAAACTAATACGTGAAATCGTCACAGGCGTACAATATCAAAGCCAAATCCAACTCACATTATATTTACTATTTTTAATGAAATCAGACATACGGTCATTTTTTCTTCTGTATTCATTTCATATTGAAATAAAGGCATTTTTCTCTCCAGTGGTCACAATAAACTAGAAAATCCAGGCCTGATGCTAAAGACACATATTTCCACTTATCCTTCCCTTTTCCAGAGATCAAGACAACCATTTGACAACCGCTTGGAATCTAGAAATACAAGTAATCTATTACATCTGAAATCCCACTTTACTGCACAACTCACAGCTGCCAAATCTCAAACTACTTTACAGTAGGGCTTTTTTTTAAAAAGATACATCTTTATAGAAAATAAAACCCTTATAGTGAATTCACTGATGCATGGGTGAAAGTTGATGAAAAAAACACAGGAATTGTAACTTTTAAAAGCAAGCACAGATGCTACATATTGCTTATGGAGTTTCAGAATGTATAGAATATGAACAATGACTGAATTCTCTAAGATTAAAAATCCTCACGCAATTTAACTGTCTACTGTTCCACAGGAAAATCATTACTATTATGTGCTTATTTGTAAGCATATGGCCACGTACAGCCATTTTAAAATGTTTAGATTTCTTTATGTAGGACTCAAAAATTCATAGTATACACATGCAAGCCACACATATGAGTTACACTCAAGTATGTTTTGAGTCTGAAACAAACACAAGGGGATTTTATAAAAGTCAGTATATTCCATATATCCCAAAGTCCATTTATGGGTCAGCATTACAGCTGGTGAACACATCTGCTTTTGCTAAAGGTAACAAAACAAACCCTCCACCCTTGAGAACCTTCAGAGAGCGGGATTCAAGACCAGAAACATTACATTTAAGAAAAATATTGCAGTAAGAAAAGAACAGGGAGGAATAATGTTATGTTCTTACTTAAATTTAATGTGTACTACTTACAGATAACATTTTATAAATTGCTCAAACTAAAGCAAATTGCATTTAGCAGGTTGGAAGGCAGGGCAACTGCACTGCATAAATACTGATTTGTACACCTAGTATAGGGAATTTTAATTTTTACGTTTGCAACCCAGCAAGCAAGTTTTTGAGGAACAGGCTGAAAAGAAAATACGAGAGCACCGTTGTTATTTATTCTCCAAAAGCTTGGTGTTTTCATTAGTGCCAGCAATAACCACTCTGGCTTCCCACCTTGACAAGCTGGTTAGAAAGCTAGTTTGAGTGGAGTTTTACCAGCATAAGTGATATACGGAACTCTTGGCATGGTAAAGACAATCTGCAGCCAGTTATTTAATCCCTAATATAGGACTTTTTAAAGCTTTTTTGTTCTTGTTGATAATTATCATCCTTGAGGATGATAAATATTTCTCTTTTTCTATGGTTAGGGTTTAGACTTGGTCCCCCCCTAAGGGTAGAACAACCAGTAACAATTTCCTGTCATCATGAGGCACACAGAACCCACATCATCCCTTATGACATAGTTTTATTACATTGATTATGAACTAGATGATGGGTATTAACAATATGACCTTACGAAATACTGTCGGGATACTCACAAAGCTGTCCAGAAACAAG
Organism: Chroicocephalus ridibundus; assembly: GCF_963924245.1. NCBI lineage: Eukaryota > Metazoa > Chordata > Aves > Charadriiformes > Laridae > Chroicocephalus > Chroicocephalus ridibundus. The sequence continues at coordinate 191,771,463 of NC_086284.1, read as the reverse complement.
ATTATAAATCAGACGAAATCTTAACACTCTAACCACATTAAGCACTAATCAAAAGGAATCATAACCTGGTGGGGCACTAACTAGCTGATCAACCAAGACATTTGAGACACCTGGAAAAGGGAGCCAAAACTCTGCTCATTTTCAGATGCCTTCCCAGTCACCCCTTTAGCAGCTAGCAGAAAAGGAATCTGGACGTTCTTTGTGTTCCGTTATCTCCTGTAGTGTCCAAAACAGATGCTTATTTAAGACTGAGATAAACTATGCTGTAGATTAATACTTTGAACCTAAGTGGAGAAGAGTGTTAGACATAAACATCTGCACAAAATCTACAATTTTGAACCAAGGGAGAGGCTGCATTACCCTCTGGGTGAAAAGACAAAATTACATTTCTTATCTGTATTCTTATTTCTCTATCACAGAAATCCAGTGTTCTAGATAGAAGTCAAAACAGCAGAATGAACATCAAATATTTGATGGAGAAGCTCTAATATCTCACAATCCAAATTGAGAAGATCCAAAATTAGAGACACTATTGCTAATTAAAATGAAAGAACGCAAACATTTCTATGTAGCAAACTACAAATACCCATAAGGCATCTCATCCCACAAAAAACCCAATTTCTTCTCAGATCATTCTGATTTGGAGGAATTTGGAGGAAAACTCTAAGTTAAACTGAACTGGCCATGTTACAGAACACCTTCCTGTTTCCCTCATCCAATCATCAATTAGATAATATTTCTAATGATCACAGAAACATAGAATGGTTCGGGTGCGAGAAGGGACCTTAAAGACCACCTAGTTCCCACCCCCCTGCCATGGGCAGGGACACCTCCCACTAGACCAGGCTGCTCAAAGCCCCATCCAGACTGGCCTTGAACACTTCCAGGGATGGGGCATCCACAGCTTCTCTGGGCAACCTGTGCCAGTGCCTCACCACCCCTGACAGTGAAGAATTTCTTCCTGATACATAATCTAAATCTACCCTCTTTCAGTTTAAAGCCATTACCCCTTGTGCTATCACAACACTCCCTGATAAAGAGGACCTCCCCATCTTTCCTGTAGGCCGCCTTTAGGTACTGGAAGGCTGCTATGAGGTCTCCCTGGAGCCTTCTCTTCTCCAGGCTGAACAACCCCAACTCTTTCAACCTGTCTTCACAGGAGAGGTGCTCAGCCCTCTTTTATCGTCTTCGTGGCCTTCCTCTGGACTTGCTTCAACAGATCCATGTCTTTCTTATGTTGGGGGCCCCAGAGCTGGACGCAGTACTCCAGGTGGGGTCTTGTGAGAGCAGAGTAGAGGGTGAGAATGACCTCCTTCAACCTGCTGGCCACGCTTCCTTTTGATGCAGCCCAGGATGCAGTTGGCTTTCAGGGCTGCGAGCACACACTCCTGGCTCATGTAGAGCTTCTCATCAACCAACACCCCCAAGTCCTTCTCCTCTGGGCTGTTCTCAATGCATTCTCCTCCCAGCCTGTATTTGTGCTTGGCATTGTCCCAACCTACATGCAGGACCTTGCACTTGGCCTTGTTGAACTTAATGAGGCTCGCACCACTTCTTAAGCCTGTCCAGGTCCCTCTGGCTGATATGGATTTCCATTTTGTAATATACTGAGACCAAGACAAAGGGTAGTTTATTTTGAAACTGTAAAAAAGAGAAAAGTAATTTTTTAACTTTTTAGTGCTGAGACTTTCAGATAAATGTGTCAGCTGGGAGTCAGATGGCAGACTTGTAGATGGATAACCCAGAAAGCTAATATTTATCTAATCATGTAGCACCCACCTATTTGAATAATCCACAAAATCTGAAAGTAGATTCCCAAATTACTCATTTAATTGCCCCAACACATAATCAATGGACTCAGCTGGATCAAGATTAATTGGGCCAAAACATATATTGTGGAACTACTCAAGAAAACTATTAGACATTCTCTATAGTTTTGAAAATTTTAGAAAGCACAGTTTTGATCAGGTTCTGTGCATACAGTTACACGATCTCCTTAATTTGAGAAGAGACTGAAAACAGAAAGACTTCCCCCTACTTATCAAGGCACACTTGAAAAACAAACGACTTTAGCTAGTGTGTAAGGCTCTCTCAAATAGAAATGTTGTTATTCACATTAACTTTCCAACCCAAACAAAATGTCAGATGAAATAAGATATACTGTCAGAAAAGAAAAATAAGCCATAGGTGGCGGGTTAAAGACAGGTTCACTGGTAGCTGCAGCACCATATTCCATCACCCCAGCGCCACAGGTTGCCTTATAGAGCTGCATGGTAAAGTGATAATGGCTGCCATCATTCACTGAGATGGTTAGAAACTGAGAGTTTACCCAGCACTCAAGTTAAATGGAAGGAACAGTTAAATGTTCTTTTGTGTAGGGACAGCTGAAACAAGGCCCTGAGCGGGAGCAGCATGCATATGCCCAGACAGATCTCTAGTTACAGGTTACAAAGTAATGTATATCAGGATGCATGAGACACGGGAATGTTTCACTTAACAACGAAGCTCAAAACCATGCAAACTGTCAATCTTCATGAAACAGTCTTTTATAGGGAACTCTAAAGTTTTGTGGACGAAAATAAATGTTACTTTACTAAAGAATTTACTGAGCTCAAAGAATACTCAAATGAATTCTTATTAAGAAGCTAAGCAGAAAGTTGCAGAAACTGTTAATCAGAAAATATCAAACGAGTGCCATTACTAGAGCCCGTGTAACTGAAAATATTTTTGTATTTGATAAGAATATTCACAATCGAAAGGCAGAGATGGTCAACATACGGCTAAATATGACTGGACATATTTTTCTATCTGTGGACTGACAGAAAAAAGGAAAATCCCTAGAGGATGAACTCCTGCAATCTTTAAGACAGCTTTAGTATAGAGTTTGATGTGTGCAAAAGACACGGGAGGTCAAGTAATCCCCTTATGGTTAGAGAATATATAGTAAAAATTCTATTTGCTTGTAAAGTCTCTTTATTTCACTGGTCTTTCAGATAAAGTATTATGATTAAGTGACACATGGCCTTTAGTAGGACACACTGGTTTCTGCAATGGTACCTACTACTGGAAACCTGCTAGAAGAAAAAAGACTGAAATAAAGCAAAAGATCTGACACACAAAAAAAAAAAAAAAAAAAAAAAAGGCTTAATCCCTAAGTTGCTCATTTTGGGGTGGATCATTCCTTCCACTCTTACCTTAAGGCTTTTTTCCCATAAAACTTACGTATGTTCTGCAAAACCTGCCTCTGCTGAATGGATACCTACTGCCAACCTTTCTTCTATTTGGACTCCTGTTTTACAGGAAGAGCGAAAACACTTTCTTTTTTGATTCCTTTATGCTACCTGCAGGGTTTCTGAAGGGCTTCTAATAATCATTCATTGGAAAGCACACACAATAGTACATTCTATCTCTAAAGAAGCCTCTGATGCTGGTCCTCATATTTAGGCACTCATCGCCCATTGAGGCAAGACTCCTAGGAAATTAACACAACTCTGAGAAGCAACAAGAAGCTCAATGTAAGTTTAAGTTGTCTTCTGTTGTCATTTCTTCAAAGCACAGGAACAACCACAACAAATGCAGTTTCTCCAAAAGAAAGCACATGTTTTCAGCCACAACACAGGAACAACACAAACACAACATCAAGCAGTTTCTTGATGTTATTTTCAACTTCATTTAACAGAAATAAATCAGGCCGCCAAACATGGAAGTACTGAAAGACAAATGGCACTACAAGAAATTGTATCTCTTCAGCCTGTGAACATACAAGTAGAATCAGTTTTTAAGACAGGAAAATCAGCACTGGCTCAAGATTATACAGGTGACGTTTTTCACTGCGAATCAACAGTAAATCAATTCCCAGTCTTATCTTAAGAGGAACGTACTTGGATTTTGGCTGTTCGCAGTATTTCAGATGAGCCATAAAACAGAATTCCTGAACACTTGTGCTTACAGATCGCATTGCACTTCACAGCTGTTGTGTTTTACCCCAGCAGAGGGTGCATTTAAGCAAGTGGAAAAAAGCAATTTTCTTTTACACATAGCTTAAAGTGCTTAGGGGTCTTTTTGAATGACAGGTAACACATACCTATATTATATTTAAAATACATTAAATAATTCATAACAAATAATTATTAAGTCTACCTGCAATGTTTGCCTCATTTTTTTTGTAGTTCTTCATGTGCAACAATGAATAACAGCGTAATGCTGCAACTAGCTGGATGGAACAGTGAAGTCTGAGAAGCAGACCTAAATTTCACAACATCACGATAAATACGAGGTCAGTAAATGTGTAATGAAAATGCTATTGTGATTACTTTTTAAAGGGAAATTTTTGTTTAATCTTCTACATTAAAAGAATGCTGAGATTGCAAAAGCAAAGCGTTTAAAAAACAGAACACGCCTGAAGTAAAGCTGTTCGTATGGCGTTATTTCAACCTCCTCTGCATGACCTTTCCTCCACTCTTTGTTACTACGTGCCACATTACTTGTTTCCCCAGGATCTACATTTCATTACTGCATAGGCTAAGTTTTGAAGATAAACTGTTTTTTTTAAAATACTTTTATTTAGTGTTACTTAGTGCAGAGACTGTTCTCTCTGTCCTGTGTTCCCTTTGTTGCTTAAATTGAAAGGGATGTGGCCAAGACAGGCACGCACCTTGGGAACTGAAGGAACTTTCTAGGGAAGCAGAATGCCATTCCAATGAGACGGATTTCTGCCACAATTTTTCATCAAGCTCCACAAAATTAAAAAAGGTGAACAATTTGCCATTCAATACAAATTCTTCTCTTCCTAGGTTGTCATATGCATCTACCATTATGGTAGTTAGATGAAAATAAATGCAAAGCTTCCTCAAAAATTCATGCATATTCTCTGTTGCATGAAGTCTCATAAAGTAACCAACTTTCACAAACATTTTACTGCTTTGGCCAATATAAGACAAAATTCAGAAAATACAGTCCACGATTATCTTCCTACTAATTTTTCTTTCTTTTAAGTGAAAAAAAAATCACCTTTTAATTATTTAATGTCACAGCAGTCATTCTTTGTAAAACACAAATGAAAACTGTATTTGAAGGAGGAGGGATTCCTACCAAATTGCACAGGATTAATCATGTGAAGCAATTTTCAAATAAAACTTATAAATAACATGGACATGGAATGTCCAATGGCAGTCGGACATGGAATAAATAACCAAATAAATGATTACAGGTGGAGGTAAAATAACAACAAAACCATGTAGTTCTATGAGCAACAGAACTTATGAATAACAGCATGGACATATTTAATGCTGCAGCCTTTTTCCTCCGCAGATGCATTATTTTGCATGTTTCTGCTACACAGTCCATCTGTTTTCATGGGTATTAGTATCTCTGAGGACTCTACTTTTCCATCAAATTTCTTTGAATTTGGCCAACAGGTCCAAGAATTATTGTGGGGGACAGACAGACAGAATGACTGTATGAACTTATGAAACTTCTGTTTCCTTACAAAAGTATGATAAAAATAGCAAATCTAGGCTATGGTAGCCTAGGAGATAGACAATTCCACAGCAGGGCACTTTCTACAGGGAAGGCCAAACCAGAAGAACACAGGAATTCAGTGTTCATGTCTAGCAGTAAGAATTCTCAAGACTATGAACTGTCAGAACACAATAAAAGAAGGAAAGAGAGCAGATAAAAATATGCCCAGTACTACATTAAGTATTAAAAAGAACATTAAACAATTAGAATATTTTAAACAGCATGCTTAAAGGAAACAACACCTTTCAATACATCATAATTACCTGTTGATATCAACGTTTGGTTAATTCTGTAAGAAAAATTCAAATAGGTCTTAACATAAAGAAATGCCTGCTTCTTGATTTCAAACTGTAGGCTGGTATGATAGACCAAATTAATTTAACTGCAATACTCCAAATGTAGCTTTATCAAGGATTAATATACCATAGTTCTTCCAATTGTTATGAGCATGTGGTCATCAGCTCAGGTGCAGTAACTCCCCTTTTAGTACTTCAGCCATGCTTTGAATACTTCTGTGCACCTACCTCACCTTTTGATTTACTCATCAGAAGAAAAGATGCTTGTAAAGAATGGTGTGGTTTTGTTACAGGACAACTAATATAGTATAATCTCTTTGTTTCATTTCATTTCATTCATTGTGTTGTTTAGTATGAAATCAAGATTAGGTCACAGAAGATAGCAAGCATTTTATATAGCATTAGGTTTGCAGTGGAGACCAGTACTCATTCATTCACTGAATCTTGTTCTACGTAAAGGCAGACCCATGACATAATATAGCACATTTAACACATTCGCAAGTATGGAGTGCTTTTTCCCCCCATCAAGTCAGTATCCGTAGTAAACAAGTAGTAGAAGCTGTAACTTCCTTTGGTGCACTTACGTTATTTATAAGAAGACTGCTGAGGAACTCATTCATTCACGCTGGGCTAATATTATATATAAGCTCGTTACATATACTAACTTTCTCTTTTACTCTTGTGTAACAGAGATGAAATTCATATACTCCTTATTTGGTTAATGAATGAGTTTCGACGAATATAAAGTTACAATTATAGAAATTTTCACAATCTTCAACGGCATCACAAAGGAGATGTACGGCTTTGCCAATTTAATTCTAAAACAACTGAATATAAATCATAGTTTACATTTAACTAATAAGAATGGTTTCATATGCAAAATATTGTAGTAGAATTAAATTGTATAAGAAGAACCGCAACATCATTATAAAAGCTAGAAAATATAATAATAACACAAGAAATGGTGAAACCATGAATTAAATTTCACAGTTGCTACACACGTTCAAGGAAGTAAACACTGTTTTCACAAAAGATTTTTCAACTGGAAATCAGGAATAAAAGGAGGTGGAAGGAAACAAAACAACTAAAGAAATCTCTAACATTCAATTTGAAGAGTTGAATACGCAAGATCTTTTTTTTAAAAAGTGCTCCGTTATAGATAAAAATTTGGAATGAGACCACACTCATCAAAAAGTCCACTTAAAGTAACAACACTGCAACTCATGAAGAATCAGCCATCAATCAGAAACTGTAAAATTTCACTAAACATACACTCATCACAACCAAACTGTAACATGACCTGCACCTATGCATGTGTTTCGTGTATCTCAATCTGACAGCGCTGCTACAGGGAAAACCTTCATCCCATTTATACTGGTACCATTCTGGGGACTTAAAAAGGAGGTCTTATGAGACAAAATCAAAATAAAATAACAGGGAAGAAAAAAGGAAGTTGCTGAAGCAGAAACACAGAGATAAATATGAAACATCTGCCTGAGGCAGACATGAATTCAACACATGGGTATATGTGCTCAAAAACAAAACAAATAAAACACAAATGCTGAATTATGGGACTACATTTCCCCCTTGATGCGCTAGTGACTACACAAAATAGGCAAGCTTTGCTTTCATGCTTTATGACCTCCTAAGAAGCCCCTCAGTTGTACTACAGGCCACTAATTCATAGTTGCCTTGCATTTGTTCTAACTGTATTACACTATTATGGATGTTATTAATATGAATAATATGTAATAAAACCACAGAAGAATATTAATCCTTTGTGACATCATTGCGTACTTCTCTGGAACTCTTACACTTTAATTATTGTATATTTTTATATATATAAAGCTGTAACATTTTTATACATCTTGCCTTCCTGACCATAACTGACTTTCTTTCTACAGGGAATTATCTTAAACCAACAAAATGGAAAGGAATGAAGGTAGCTGAACCATCACCATCACCAACAGTGGCACAGGACACAGAGTTCAGCATAGATTTTACTCACGGTCTTCACAGAACTTTACAAGACAACTTCCTGAATTAATTCACGAATGTTAGCAGACGAGTATTATACACTTATTCGCCAGAGTTCTTCCAGACTTTGTGTCTTTCCTCCTTCCATTCTGACGCTATTAACAAGTTCCATGCTGTCTTTTCTGGATCCTGAACCTCTCCTGTACTGTGTCCCTCTCCTGAACATCTTTTCTATTAGAGGGCTAATAGTTATTCCCCTTTCTCTGCTATATGCTTGTATGATTCTTTTTATACTTACTTCAGAATTATTCATTCCCTTGTACATTTTCCTCTCACTGCTATTTTTTCCCCAGTTCTTTGGGATCAAAACCAACACAGAAAGATTGAGATAGCTGTGAGACCACATCTGATGATTCAGCATGGCCATCTAGCACCCTAAAATAAAATTTTTAACTTTTAATGGATATTAGAAATGACTTATCCCAATTACCACCACTAGAATCATCATTCCATATGTTAACAGCTTCTTACAAACTCCAAAAACTTTAGTCCATTTTCCTTACACCACCATTTTACCTAATTCTTAGTCAAAAACAACCTAACGCGTCATCACATTTAATATAGATGACTCAGTCCATCCTAGAAAAGCTGTCATTAATCTGGCTGATTAACAGCAGAAAAATCAGTGAAAAAATTGAATGGCAATAAAATGTAAACATTCTCATAACAATTTAACATAATCAAATTCCGTTAAAATAAGTTCTGAAATGTCAAACAGTAGACTAGCTGCGTCAACTCTGCTTGTACTTCTGCTGCACTTCCACTAAGGCTGAAAGTGAGATACAAGAGAGACCTCCTCAAAGCAGCATGATAGATCCTAGACCAGAGGAGAGGTACGTTAAGCTCCAGACAGTTTTTCATGTTGCTTAAAAGACATAGACTAAGGTTTAGGTACACTGCAGCACTGTTGTGACTACATTTTCCACATATTTATTGGAGCTAGCCTGAAACTAGCCAGCCCAAGCGCTGTGACCCATGAAGCCATAGCTCTGAGGAACTCAGCACAGGCGGAAAAACCTGCCTGAGAACCGGAAAAAATATGCAATTATTTAATTGTCTCTGTACCCCCAGTCCCACAGTTGTAGACATACTCTGCGGGAATCCCAGATCACTATAAAGGGGAAGTGACTGCTGCTGAATGACACCCCTGAGCGCCCTTGGAATATCTCCAATATTGAGTGTTAAGCACAGAATCAGAAGAAAAGCAGGAAACAACTTTGCCTTTATAGTGAAACCAGCTAATTTAAAGATAAACAGAGAAGCCAGACCCTAATATGACTGTATCACATACTAAAATCCAATAAAAAGGTAATACTTACGGAAAAGCATATTTAGCACTTGGCATTATTATTTTAGTTACTTTTTTTTTTAAATACATTCACACACTCACACAACTCTTATTAAAAAAATTACTTCATTTACAAGCAGGTGTCTCCAAGATCTGACTATTTACAATATCTTCTCCATTTTATGTGTTTCCAATTAAAAATTATTCACATTTTGGGAGAGAAATACTTGCTCCAGGACAGAAAAAATGAACTTTTTACACCAAATGGTTACAACAGATTGACACACATAACTTACCTGAGAAGGACACTGTACCTCACAATGGTATTTTAATAAATCAGGCTCTAAAATCACAAGTACTAATTAAGCACCACATGTCGAAAGAAAAATATTCTGCAAACTCCATACACACACACTTTCAAAATGATGGGATGGGAACTGAGAATTCGTGCATAGCCCCAGGCTGGGAACCTCAGAAGATCAGTGTATCAAATTCAAATAACTGGAAATTACAGATGGAAATTCTTGTTTAAATGGATCAGAAAATCTGTAATCTCAGTATTTCCATCACTTTTCCATCTTGTACAATTTATTTTAATTACCAGAATTTTTCTGCTTTGTTTGTTTATTTCATTTGGCTGAAGAAAAATGTGACAGAGGGAAAAAAGGGAGGGGAAAAAAACAGGAAAAAAAAGAAAATTATTATCTTGCAGATTTTTATCTAATTGTTCCATGAACGAGAAAACATAATTCCACAAATTTTTTCAATAGAACAGTGTTTCTCAGTGGATGGGTTCCACATCCCACAGATGATAATTCGAAATGAGCAGACACGACAAGAAGGTTTTCATAATACGACAATCCCTTCTGCTTTCTCTCACAGTTGGACAAGCAGTGTAATAATAAAAGCTGTTGATCTTTAGGGGGTTTCTGTACACAAAAAATAGTTCAAAGCTGACTTACAGCACCACAGTCCCCTTTCATGGGTTAAGATACACAGTATTCCAGAGTACCTGTAGAGACTGTCACTGATAATACAAGACAGACAACATTTTTCTTAAGAAATGCTCCTGGGCTATTCAGGTAATCACAATAAATATAAAAGGAGATAACAAACTAGGTCTCCAATAATACCTCTGGTATGAAATGAATGAAGGACACCAAATTTCACAGATTTTGCTTAAGGCTTTCTGCAAAATCAGGACACATCTTCAGGACATACAACTATATCAAATAATGAGTTAATCCAGTTGTATAGACACCCATAAAACACAGTAACATTTCAGCAGATAAGCACACTCACTGTAACAGACAGATTTACGGAGCTCGGGTAAGGATTGTACTATAGCTACTACACATTTAGTGCTTTCCAAAACAGCAAGATTAAAGTTACCTCTAGCAGGTGTACAAGAAGTTCTCTTTAATATCTTTATCAGTGATCTGGATGAGGGGATTGAGTGCACCCTCAGTAAGTTTGCAGACAACACCAAGGTAGGTGGGAGTGCTGGCCTGCTTGAAGGTAGACAGGTGTTGCAGAGGGGTCTGGACAGGCTGGATCAATGGGCCAAGGCCAATGGTATGAGCTTCAACAAGGCCAAATGCCGGGTCTTCCACTTGGGTCACAACAACCCCATGCAGTGCCACAGGCTTGGGGAAGAGCGGCTGGAGAGCTGCCAGGCAGAAAAGGACCTGGGGGTGTTGGTCAACAGCAGGCTGAATATGAGCCAGCAGTGTGCCCAGGTGGCCAAGAAAGCCAGCAGCACCCTGGCCTGTATCACAAATAATGTAGCCAGCAGCACCAGGGAAGTGATCGTCCCCCTGTACTCGGCACTGGTGAAGCCGAAACTTGAATACTGTGTTCCGTTTTGGGCCCCTCACTACAAAAAAGACACTGAGGTGCTGGAGCAGGTCCAGAGAAGGGCAATGAAGCTGGTGAGGGGTCTGGAGAACAAATCATACGAGGAACAGCTGAGGGAGCTGGGGTTGTTTAGTCTGGAGAAAAGGAGGCTGAGGGGAGACCTTATCGCTCTCTACAACTACCTGACAGGAGGCTGTAGAGAGATGGGGGTCGGTCTCTTCTCCCAAGTAACAGGCGACAGGACAAGAGGAAATGGCCTCAAGTTGCACCAGGGGAGGTTTAGACTGGATATTAGGAAAAAATTTTACACTGAAAGGGTTATTAAGCATCAGAACAGGCTGCCCAGGGAAGTGGTTGAGGCACCATCCCTGGAGGTATTTAAAAGAGGCGTAGACATAGTGCTTAGTAATATGGTTTAGTGATGGTTTTCGTCAGTTATGTTGATGGTTGGACTAGATGATCTGAAAGGTCCCTTCCAACCAAATTCTATGAAACTATGACTGTTCTCCCAAGCGCAAAACAATTTACAACAGACAACACTGCACAGGCCCTATGGTCATCTTTCCATGATCATAAAGTCCAGAGCAGGGCTTTTGGTTTTGGGGGGTTTGTTTGGTTTTTGTTGGGTTGGGTTGCATTGTTGGGTTTGGTTCTGTTGTGGGTTTTTTTTTTTTTGGGGGGGGGGTGTTTTTTGTTTGTAGACCTGGTTTTTGAAAAGAAGAATATTAGGAGAATCCACCTAAAATCTTACTTAATTTTAGTCCCACCTTGCTAGGAGTTACCACACACTGCACTTCTGGCTAATTTGAGATGCTTCCAGAGCTTTTTCAATAAACAAAAGCTTTGAAGTTTAACAGATTATTAAAAATAAATTAATTTTCTTATATATACTTTCCATAGTAAATTTCCTCTTAGATAGCAACAGACAAATATTTGTAGAAAAAGAAGGAACAGACTCTTAACATCTTCATCATACCTGTACAACATGTGTACTTACAACAACAGTTTCCAAGTGTGACAAAGTAAAACTTACAGGGAAAGTCACAGATCTATAGCTATGGAATTTCCAAAAGCATTTTTTAACCGAAGAGCAAAACAAAGGATGAACAAGTTATTTAATGTGGATACAATCTGGAGAATACCAATGGTTCAGTCCTTTCTCCCACAAAAACAAAAACCGAGCTGACTTAATTGTCAAGTTTACTTACTGTGCAAGCCCCATCTACATTTCTTACTGTGGTAGAGATTATCTATGACTGTCAACAAATGCACATGAATGTTCTGAAGGGGAAACAATCAAGACTTCTTACTTCATGAGTTTGCAAGTGTACAACTACCCTTTTTGTGTAACATTGGCTCCATTAACTCTCTTTTTATGGGATTTTTTATGCTTCTGGATACAAAACGTAATGGTTTTACTGTATCTGCCCTGAGCTTTATTTCTGAAAGAACTTGTTCAAGAATTTCAGGTCTCTCAAGATTCTTTTCTCTGTGAAATATGAAGAAATGGGTTTTCTAAATGCTTTTTATTCAAGGACCTTCATTGTCCTTGACTCCAATTATGCAAATCACATATTGCAAACTCCATTACTTGGTGATTCAAACAGCTACAAAAAATAGATATCAACCTGTAATACTCCAGATTAATAATGGTGATACTGCAATTTGTCTTAATAAATAGATGTAGTTTCCTGAACTCTGCTCTTCTCAGTTCAGAATGGCATCATATAGAATAAACTTGCAATCATACTTGGCAGAGGTTTGCAGATACTATGTCCTCCAAAAATTTACCTTTTTAATGTATTCCTTATTGATTCTTTTAGTTCCTAACAGGACTAAACAGAGTATTACAAATCACAACATTCTTGCCCCACGGAGAAGTTTAGAAGACCTTTTGAGTTCCAGTATCTAGAAGGGGACAGGATGGACCCAGAGCATAAGTGCCCTGTCTTTTGCTCCTGTCTTTGCTTCCCTGTCACTAAGGGATGTCAGGACAAACATAGTGGTGCTTCAGGAACCTGGCAGGCTTCAGTGTCTTGCCGTAGAACCTTCCAGGAATACCGTCTAGAAAGAAAGAGCTCACTTCACTACTCATACCCATGCAATCTCTTCATAGAAGTACTACGAAAACATGTTATTAGTGATTGCTGCCGGAATAGAATAGAATAGAATAGAATAGAATAGAATAGAATAGAATAGAATAGAATAGAATAGAATAGAATAGAATAGAATAGAATAGAATAGAATAGAATAGAATAGAATAGAATAGAATAGAATAGAATAGAATAGAATAGAATAGAATAGAATAGAATAGAATAGAATAGAATAGAATAGTCAGAAGGGACCTACAGAGATCACCTAGTGCAACTACTTGACCAATTCAGGGCTGACCAAGATAAAGCACGTTATTAAGGGCATTGTCCAAATGCCTCTTAAACACTGACAGGCTTGGGGCATCAACGACCTCTCTAGGAAGCCTGTTCCAGTATTTGACCACCCTCTCGGTAACGAAATGTTTCCTGATGTCCAGTCTAATCCTCACTTGGTGCAGCTTTGAAACATTTCCACGTGTCCGGTCATAGGATACCAGGGGGGAGGGCTCAGCCCCGCCCTCTCACATTCCCCTCCTCAGGAAGCTGCAGAGAGCAATGAGATCACCCCTCGGACTCCTTTTCTCCAAACCAGATAAGACCAAAGTCCCCAGCTGCTCCTCACAGAACATGCCTTCCAGCCCTTTCACCAGCTTTGTTGCGCTCCTCTGGATGCATTCAAGGATCTTCACATCCTTTTTAAACTGTGGGGCCCAGCACACAGTATTCAAGAGAGTTGCTATCACAGAATCACAGAATGGTAGGGGTCGGAAGCGACTATACTTTCACCGATCAACCCTTTACCCTAACATCTACAGCACCTACTAAATGATAACGGAGATGATGCCAAAACTAAATAGTTATATTATTTTTCATCCAAAACAGACGCTTCAAATACATATCACATTAAGCTATTTACTGCTAAGCAGTAAATGTATAGGTGAGTAAATGCAAATGCCAACAAACGAATACTGCTCTAACTTTAAGAACATCTTGGAAGAGATGACTATTGACATATACAGTCCTAAAAGATGCTAAGTATGTATCACAATTCAGCCAAAGATCTATTCACAGTCTTAAAATTAAATGTGCGTATTTCTAGATTGAGTCTTGATGGCTCAAACTTTGTCAAGTCAAGCCATAGATGAATGTATCATCAAAACAACTGATGCTTCTACACAACTCCAACATGAATTATTCTAATGATGCTTAAGTGTTCCTATTAACAAAAAGGCCTTTGGATGTTCAACTTCAGCAGAAAAAACCCTGAAGATTTCCTGTACTTCTCTTTAAATTCTAGCCTCTTACTGAGAAGGTCTGAATAAGCAGTATCTGCATCATTAGCAGAGGGGAAACTACTAAATTAGTATTTTTCCTGAAAAAAACTCAAGGAAGTGGTAAAGCAAGAGTGGCAGCAGGGTTCATTCACAAAAATAAGTAAAAATAAGAACGTGGTGTTATTTCCCACCTTTCTTATTAAAGAAATTGGTATTATGTGATTTTCTAATTTGGTGAAAAATGCTGGGAGTACAAAGAAAGGAACGAAATCTCAGAAACACTTCCTGTACTTCACACAACTTCATCTGACCTTGAACAATGCTGGTGCAAAGAGCCCAGACAAATTAGATTTTACATTTACACGAATTCCACACAGTGAACATGTAAGAGTGTGAAAGCCTCCTGACAATTTTTCCAGGTCGTTCTCAAAAACAGGTAAAAATTTCCTTGCTAAAACATCAATCAGCTCCCAATGGGAGTTACTTTAGGTAGGCCTGAGGAATAAGAAGCTTCAGAATTACGGCCTTTCCGTCACAGTACAGCAGCTCAAGAAAAAGGACAAGAGCAAGGGATTAAGGAAGCTTAGATATTGTTCACAATTCAAATTAATCTTTGAGTAGATGATGGGTTATAAGTGACAGATGAATAAGGAAGTAGAATTTTCAAGTAAATGTTGCTTCTGTCCCACAGCCAGGAGGATCTTCTTAGCTGAACTACAGTTTCCTCAGTGCCTGACTGATGCAAGGACCAACAAGGCATAAATTTAAGCTAAAAAAGCTTACCCTCATTAATATAAGAGTTAAAGAAGAAACATGTTTTTATTTTTTACTTTTTAAGCAGAAAGCTGGTAAGCCTAGAGAGCAAATCAAGCAGCTAAAACTTACAGAAAAAAAGAGCAAGAAATACTAGTGCCTGAACTCTCCTAGCAGTCTCTTTCAGTCATTTAGAAAACCCTTCCATCAAGAGTAAGACATCGGATAGGCATGCTCAAACAGCTGCTGTTATATGATGGCTCATCTATATTGGATAAGAGTAATACAATACACATGGAAAAGCCTAAGTAAACATGAAGTACCCTATACATAATTATCCTTTATGCAATTAATTTAAAAAAAATCATAAGAAACTTTTTATAAATGCATAGGTACTAAATTAGTCAGGGACAAGCTTTACCCTCTTCTCTTGCAGTGTGCATAAATATCCTTGACACAATGAATGAAGAAAAAAAAACCAACAAACAAAAAACAACAACCCAAATCAGTTAAATCTAACCACACGTATTTAAAAATGCAGAAAACCAAAATATGACTAGTTTAAGCAATCGTGTAGTGTATTTAGACAGCCTTTTGTCATACTATGTTTGTTCTGCTGTGTCAAAGCAAAAAGTCTGTTCTAATAATTATTTTAATAGATTTGAATGAGGCTGTTCAGGACAGACTTTTAAAGCTACTTTATTACATAGAGTAAGATAGAAGCAGTTATTTTTTAATTTCAATAAAGAGATTTAAAATTTTTTAATAAATGCCTTTATGTTACATGATTTTGTATTCCTGAGACGTAAATAAAACAATAACTCTGTAAAGCTCACAGAATAACTACATAAGCCATTTTACAAGGAGGATATACTTTTCCTTCTTTTCTATGAATGTATAAAGCTCTCCTTCAAGCTCTTACTAAATCTATTGATCTGTGAAACACAGTGCACTCCAGGGAGGCAATTCACTTGACGTTATATATCAAATGATGAGATGAATAATGATCATACCATTTGGTAATTAAACGTCTTACAAACCTTTTAACTGACTGAACGTCAGAAAGGTCAAATGAGATCAAACCTTTTTTCTTTTTTTTTTTTTTTAAATTCTTTTCTTATATTAGCAATACAAAAGCCATATTTAACAGTAACTATAATACTACATGGCAAAACCAAATAATTAAACAACATACTTTTCATTCCTATATTATTACACAGTTCGAATACACACAGAAATTGTTCATTCATCCTACAGTCCTATTATAATCTTAAATTGTTAAGCTTTCAAAGAAGTAGCCAGTCACCAGTACAGGGCAAATAACTAGCAATGTTATTGGATTAAGGGAAATGAACACCACATAGGGCAAATGTAAAATACACCAAAACACCAAGCAATTAAAATAAATTTCCTTTATAACTTCCTGTACAGTTGTAGGAATCTAATTTTTTACTAGAGGATGAGTACAAGCCATTCCAACAGTTTGCAGACACTATCAGTGTTCGTCACCTTATACATTAATTTGGACATTTTATCTATTAACATACAGTAATAATTTAAATGTTTAACATGAAACAAATCCAAAAGATTTAATAAAGAAGTCACCTACAACTGTAATTTCATGTAAGGTTTCGTAGTTTGCCTGTAAATTTGGCAGCTGCAAAGGCAATCAAAAGATGCAGCAAAGACGGTTTTTAACTACAGACTGCCAACGCTGTGAAAATCACCTGCCTCAATGGCTAAAAGTTTCTCCAGCACTTCTGCCAAACATGGGGTTCCTAGAAAAGGCAGTATCTATTCCCATAAGACTTCGGCATAATTTTATGGGCTGTCATGAATCAAGACCTTCACTGTAAGAAAGAATAAATCCCTCCATCTTCATACAAACTATCATCAGCCTTCACTGCCCAAACAGACTCAGATCCCAAATATTAAAGAATGTCTTAGCATTTTTCTCTAGTTATTTTCCTAGAAAACAAGGAAATCTTTATTAGCTTAGGAAGAATACATCCAATGTCTTTCTCAAAAACGAACTGGGACAGATTCAGTCAAATTTCACAAACATACAGACACACACATCTAAAATCACTAAACAACATAACCAGTAACAGCCTGCATGTATATTACAGTTCTGTCTTGTCGAAGAGCAAAGTGGCCATTCTCAAAAACCATCCTTATTCTACTGAGACCAGTATCCCTGTGTTGCCCTAGGTGCTTCCACACAGCTAGAGCTAACCTGGAAAAGAGAGGCTTCCAGGGCACGAGCTGAAAGAGAGAAAATTTTTACAAGGCATCTGAAGAATTAAGGCAGCAGACGAATTTGCCAGCCAAAGGACAGAATTTTTCTGGGGAAGTCCCGCATCCATGCTGAGGACTGGCTGTTACTATGGGAAGTGAGAGACATGTGGGAGATACCTTCTTAATATCAACTGCCAGTTGCTCACAGTACTTTGTCTTTCTTTGTCTCCAGGCTGGGAACAGAGGTCAAGTTCGCAAAATGAAAAAGAGGTAATTAAATCACATGCTCTATCTTCTGGGATCTTTTAAGTATTGGACAGGGTATTCAAGTTCGTAACGTAATAACTTCAAAACACTGTCCTATCAAATACATTCAATCAATCCAATATATAGCTTTTTCAGGCCTAATAAATCAAATAAATTTTAAATACCTTGAACTAAAAATATTTCCGAATTGCAAAATTAAAATAATACGAATGGTAAGATTGCAGTAACATTAATGTGTCCTCAGATCTCCATTTCTCATATAGTCAAAAAGCAAAGCATTCAGCAAATCTTCCAGAGACAGAGAAAGAGCGAATACTAATTTTTTCTAAAAGTTCAACATGCAAAATTTTAGGTGGAAAAATGTTACTTTACCGTAACTAACTGGAATATTACTTTATCTTTTATAATGGAAAGCATAACACTGTGGGACTTCCATAGCAGAACAACCTCCCTTAGAAAAGCAAATAAACAGGTGCTGAGATCAAACTTATTTTAGGAGTGTATTATGCATCTGATTTAAGCACTGACCTGTGAAAAGATGTTCTGTGGAGGCTCAAGGGCTTCAACATATGCTCACTTAGCAAACAGCTGCAGCAGTTAAGATGCTCCTGCCCTCTCCCTCCTTCCCCCACTGTTTGTTACCTTCCCAATGCCAGACCTGTTTGCTGCCACTCAGCAACCATACGAGACCTCCTAAGGAACTTTTCCGCAAAGCCAAGTAGCCCAGTTTAGACTGTTACGGATTTTCCACTGCATCAGCTGGGGATCCTTTCCACATTAATTTCCATTTTCCTATTTGAAAGTGACAGGTTGAAGAGAAAGAAGAAAGCAAGCAAACACGAGTTCTGATATAGGGGCAATAACAAAATTCTGAGAGAGGACAAAGATACCTAGAACTGCAGCACCTGTTAATTAAATAATTATATGCTTTAGATATTAAAAGGATGAATGATAATGATGAGTCTAATACTTCTGCAGTGAAGAGGAAAGATGTACAAATAGCAAGCTTACCTTCCACATTCTTTATAACACTACTGCTCAAAAAGACAAATGCAAAATTATTCTGTCACAAGAGAAGCCCCTAAATATTTTTTCCATTCATTTCAGTAATTCAGTTCAACATATCAGCCTTGTTTGTAAAAATAAAATAAATAATAATGATGTCATTCATTTAGTCCACTTAACCAGTAGAAACATCTGAGGCAAAATTCTAGTTTCAAAGTTCTGATAGGATAATGATGCAAAGATTATAAATCCTGAACTTATTTTTTTCAATGAGTAGTAACGATTGAATTTGAGAAAAAGTACACCTACCTAAAACTGAAGTAAAAGCCTTTGACTGGGTTCAGCAGAAATTTTTTAAGTGTTATTGTTTAAATTCTTTAATAAGTGATGGAGAGAACTGGATTTGTATTATGTCATGAAAATCCATCTTACAGCAAACAGAAAACAAAGTAAAAACTAATGGCAAGTAGCCATGTAAGAACGTTTCCATCTTGAAAAGAAGAAAGCTAAATATTCACCAACTTGATTGTAGAATGTACTCTTCAGATAATAAATACTAGTTTCAAATTAGTTGCAAAACATTTAAGACATGAGGTCACGTGTTTTTGTCATATCACACTATCCATCTGCTCTAATTTGAAATCTTTAATAGTGAACTTCACCAAAATAATACAGAACAATAGTAGGCAGCAAATTAAATTACAGAAGCACAGGGACATCTATATGTATTTCAACAGATCTAACCCAAAATTTAATTCCATTTCTCCTTGAAACATAACAACACTGGATTAAAGTTACAGCTACCTCTAAAACTATACTTAACCAAAGTATTCTAGAATTAAATTTCTATTTTGTACACTCCAGTGTACCATGTCCTACACCTTATTATTGAGAAGGCACTATATATTGTTTAAACGATAGCAAGGAGTTGTAACTTTGCAGCCTAATACCAGGTATTTTCTTTCACAAAACCTTCACGGGATCAGTCCTAATTTACTGAATCTTCCTATAGGTACTCAAATCCATATGCATATGACCAGAACCACCATATGAACCAAAACATGACCTTTTGTGCTTCTACAGAAGACTCAAGCTCAGAAAAAAAAACCAGTAAAAGGTCCTTCAGAAATTAAACTGTGAACATTTGAATTTTGTAAAAAAATCTGATGCAGTTAAGCAGTTTTCAACATCAAATCACCAGTAAAAACCTATCTCCTGTAGGCTGTGACTGGCAACAATTACCACTAAATAGCCATTTTACAGACTACATTAAAAATTCTGAGACCCAGTTCCTAAGGGACAGTGATCTTTGTCCGTTTCCTAGATGACAGTGCCCACATCAAAAAAAATCATTACCTCTTTCTTTGCTAGATCCCGTAATGCATTTTCCAGAGGAGAGAAGAAATCACTCCCCAAGACAGTTAACAAGCACCACTTACAAATACAAAACTCATTTAAAACCAGCTTTTTAGGGAGGTTAACTCTCAAAGCAATCAAATAAACATCTATTCCATTTTCAAGATCCCATTTATTTTCAGGAATTAGATCTGCTGTTATTTCTTCCATATGCAGTCACTTGTACTGAATGGCTTGCTTTATTGCTTACATTTATTTTTTTTTAAATAAGGATTTTAAATAGCTAGTTCATCACATTTATCACGGACTGATTTCTGGATAAGGTAACTTCAAAAGCATCCCAAAAATATAGATAATTTATTTTTCTGCACTACTGGGAAACACAGGAATCAGTAACATGAAAATCAGCCTTTCAGAATTACTTCAGATATGGTCAAATAAGAGACCATGCTGAAAAAACAGCACAAGTAAGTTGTTCTGAGAAATACAGGAAACCACATTTGGTTTTCTTAAGTTTTATAGACATCCAAACCAAACTACTGTTGAGGTTTCTATTTCTCATGATAAAATTAGGTTTTATTCTGTCTAAATCAATCTATGCTGGAGAACTCACAGCTCTCAGCATTTTCTTCCAGAAATTGCGGTAATGCTAAATGGCTTTCCAACTTAACTACAAAAACCCATGAGAGAGAGAAAAGACTTCACAATACACAAATAAGCAGTGATTCTTTGCCTTGCATCTCCTACCAGGGAAAGAAACAAGGCAATTCTATGTACATAATTAACATCTAATTAAATTAATGTTCTCTGTTGCCTCCTCTGAAAGGCAACGCTTTCTAAGAACTTCATTTCATAGAAAGCAGACAAGGAAACAAAAAGATTAAAACTGGGTTGTGTCTTCCTCTCGTCCCTCCCACGGAAAGACAAAGCTGTTGATGACCCTTTTATCCTATTGCAGGAACAGAAGGAGCAACACAGAATGAATGAGAAGAGACTTCCTTCAGGAGGATGGGAAGCCCTGTCTTGCTGGCATCACAGTCACTAAATTTTGCTTTTTAACTGTTGAAATTTTAAGTCTGGAACTGCTGTGAAAGCATTAAGAGTTTGGCCAGACACACACAGTCATCAGCATGGCAACAACAGAAAAAAGACCTCTCCAGAGCACAGCTGGTGCCAGCGCCCTGCATTTTAAGTACAATAGAGTAATTTTCCCTTTTAAAAATATGACCAGGATGGGAAAAAACTGAGGATGTAATTCACATTTCTTAGATTTGTTCACAATCACATGGGATATATGATTTTGACCAGCACTCGTCCTGCGACTGCAGACATCGGCACAACTAGCTGTGTATGCTGGCTAACAGTTAATCTGGAAATCCTCCTTACTATGTTTTTCCAGTCTGTCAACTCACTCCTGCAAGTCATTTTCAAATAGGTCATTCATAATTTATTTCAAACCCAACATTTGTGAAATCTCACATGCATCCCATCATTAAGTAACAACAGCACAATCTGTTATAAAAAATATTTTAACTTAAAAAAATAAGATATAATTGATATCTAATACCAAAAAAAGAGCAGACTTAATTTAAACATAAAGAAAAAAGCAAAATGAATATATTTGGAATTTAAATGACTGTATTTTCAAGGTGGAAAACAAAGTCTGCATCTGCAAACTTTGTTCATCTAATTTTAACTTAAATTTATTTTCTTTATTTGGAGTTTGACATAATTTACCGTACTAAACTAAAACACTGGTGTCTTGCTCTCCTGAAGAAGTGGTCCAACGAGTAAGAAGGAACCCACTAGAGTGACTAAAAAGACCAATACTCATTGTTATCCCGATGAAAGAATAAGTAGTATATGCTATCTGTTGCATCTTAACACGCTTATTATTACGTATTACCTTATTTCTAAAAATAACACGAATGTACGACACTGCTCATCTACAAAGTGTGGTGAAGAATACTTGGGGGTTTTTGACTGTTATTCACAGTTTGTCACAATAGCTTTAGCAGTCCATATTTTTCATGTAGCGTACCACACATACTTTTAGAAATGTCAGGCCTTATTTCAGCAACTTTACTTTCAATATTCAAAATTACGTCGCTTAAGTGATTATTAAAAACCTATAAAAGTAACTATTTCACATCATTTCACAGAATTATTTTCTCGAATAATAAACTCACCCTGAGTTAACCTCCAAGATCTTGCAATGTACTCTAGAAATACTATCACACTTTTTTTTATAAATTAAATTTTAAGAGACTGGTTATCCATCACCAGTCTCCTAAAGAATAAGAAGCACTAAGAAAATAAAATCAGTATACTCATTACTCTTAAATTAAAAAAAAAAATCCCTCTTTTTGAGAGAAGTAACGGTTTAAACACCCATCGAAATTCCACTGGTAATGATGATAATATTTTCAACAATTATAGTTTTGGTAAAAGCCATTAACAGTTTAATACCAAGCCAGCAGACACCTTTTCCTGGTATATTGTGCATAAAAAGTATTCCCATCTGTTTCAATGCTTTGGCTTTTTCATGGGCTTAAACCTGTCAAATTATTCCATTTGATTTCAGAGAATTCTCATATGGCAATCTATTTTATTTACTTTATCTTCAATAAAATGGTTGAGTGAGCATTAGCAACTATGAGACACAAGTTTCAATCAGTCCTCTGGCAAAGGCGTCAATCTACATTAGACCTACTGTGCTGTGAGCTGCAGCCAGAAAGCTGGAGTGAGACAGGGCAACAGTGAATGAGTGAGCGAGACCTAATAAAGCAGCAGTGAAGAGAGAGAGAATTCTCCCTAGGCACTACCATACACTGCTTATATAATGTGTGTGCCTAGTTCAACACACCAGTAGCTCCTTAATAAAGCTGACAGCTAAAAGGGGGCTTCAGACTCCAACTTTATCTTACATGACAACTACGGTAATGGTCCTCTGTTCTCAAGCAGGCTGCATTCAGAAACCTGTATTCAGTTCAGTTCGAAATTAAGAGTTCTCACCTCTCTCATTCATGTCACATAGAAAAAAGAACCATAAAATTATTAAGATGCACACCACCTCTCCTCATGTCATACAATTACTTGAAAAAAGAAATCAGATTTCAACTAGCTTTTCCTTAAAAATTTCTATGCTAGACACCACAGAACAATCAGTGTATTAAACAACAAACTTCTGAAGACAGTATCGTTAAGGACTAATTCCAAGAAATGTGGGCATCACTCCTAGGTGCTGTGAAAATATCGCCCAAAGCACAAACTTTGTAATAAGTGATGCAAGCTCGTATTTGATATGGACTGTAAAAAGGAGATTATTGTAATAGTGCTCTTCCCAGCAAATCAGACCATTAAGGCTGTATTTAATATTCAGCTGAATTGAAAAGCTGGTCAGTCTAAATCCATAGTTTCATACTTTGCATAATCATAGCAAAAAATTTACTACCTCATAGTTCCAGGCCACAAATTCAATTCTACCAATGTAAACTACTTTCTTATAAAAGTTGCCTTCAGGTTCCCCCAAATTAGTAATTTACAGCTATTCAGAATCACCCTGGAAAGATAATTCAAAATTCTACAATAAACAGTGTTTATGTTCTAATACAATTCCATTAAAATGTAAAGTACTGTTTATGTTTCGGACTCCTCCTGGTGGAAACCAGACTGAAGACAAAGCCCACCAATCCCCATCCAACTACTTCTTGGAAAGCAGATACCATCTTTTCCTTTCAGCTTTATGCTGTGTATCCTCCTCCCCTTCACCTAATGGCAGTATCAAACTTATTTGGCTTCTGACCAGACATGTGGAAGGGTTAGCCTTCTTTGTGGACAATTAATGTCAATCAAGTTAATGTCAATCCATTATCCAGCTGATGGAATGACTTGTACTTCAAATGTTTCACATCTCAGTCATCAACATGATCACCAGCAATGAGTCCTTATGCAACTCTGGCTAAGAGTTCCAGTTCAGCTGCAAGACAACTATATGGGATGTACTTTTGTACTAATTTAACAGCATTATTATGTTTGCCCTATCCAAAATAAACATATAGAGAGACCGAACATTTCGTAGGTACACGAAATGCACACATAGACAATATGGGTAGATGAGTCATGCTGTTTAAAGTCCTGTAGTACCAGGAAGGAACAAGAATGAGCACAACGTCTCCTCTTCCACAAATTGCCAATACAGGACAGGAGAGATAGATCAATTTCACAATTAATACCACAACTACAATTCAGTTCACTAACACAGAAAACACTCATATTTAGAAAACTTCCTTAGCTTTTTTCCCAAAGCCTAATTAACTCAGAAAATCCAGATGTAACTATACCACTAACAGTCCCCAAAAGTGTCCATTTAAGCCATCAGTCCAAAAACAGAACTTTTTTTTCTCTGCTTTTGCAGTTTTCCAATATGGATTTTTGTCTTGGTTTCAGTTTTTCCAACCCTAACTCAGTTTTTTAAAACTAACTCCTAAACAGTAAAATGGTCTACTGAAAGACTGTACAGAAAGCAAACAGAATTTTTCTCTCTGTTAATTAAAAATGCACTCATTTTATTTTTACATATTTCTATCACTACTTTTATGACTGAATCCCAGTTTCCGATCAGTGCAAAGACACCGTGTCCTGCCATAAAAAAACCTATCAACTCTAAATGACATACTGAAGAACTAGCATTCAGAATTTACTACTATTTCCTCATGGACTACAAAAACATTCTCTCTCCACTTTTACACACTGCAAGAAATAGAGACCAGTGCTAAAAAGGCCAAAAAGATTTTGGCTTTCTTTACAGAAAGCGTTTTTATAGATTGTATTTAACTTAAAGTTATGGAACAAAATAATGGAGGAAACAGAGTTAACAGTTACTTTCCTCCATATGCCTTAAGTTCCAGACATACTGGAATTCAATAAAATGATAGTGCCAAACTATTATAGATGCACAAGTCAGTATTACTGCATTTCTAACATTATTTGGTACGGAACATAGTAAATTTCCAGAAAAAAATATTCTTTAATAAATAAAAATATCGTGTTGGCTTACCGGATTTCAATTACTACATGATTACCACAGAATTACTACACAGTTTATATCAAACCAAACAGTTCTCCAAAATACTGACACTGTCTATGGAGAATCTACGTAGTGTTACTACAGATGAGTTACACCATTCAGACATATGTGTATAAATATGTCATAGAAATCCAGTCACATTTCCATTGCTACATAGAAACCAAAGAATCTGACCTTTTTTACTGTTTTCTCTACTGGATAATGTAAGAAAAAACACCATTTTGCAAATATATTACTACACACTAACATACAGCCATAGACAAATTTGTATGTGATGCCAGTAATGTCTACAGTTTCACTGTATAGTGCTGTATATCCTTTGATTTACAACATTGCTAAAGCTAATATTGTATCTTTTCTTCTTTTTACAGTTTCACCATATTCATACTCTACCCTTCAGTGCCTTAAGTCCTTGGAAGAAGGTGAAGTTAAATCGGAAGAAAGGGATTTTCCTTTCTTATTACCCAGTGGGTAAAGAGAATCACAGTGAAACACATACCAGGACGGTTGGTCTTGTTTTGCACTGCTTTGAATTAGGTTAAAAAGGTCTGTGCTTCCTCCCAGAGGGTGAAACTTCAGAAAACTTGTTATAAACATAGTTTCAGCACTAATTACTTTCACCATCATTAACTCCTCTGGAAGTACTTCTTTTCCTTGCCCTTCTGAACCATCAATACATGAAGATGGACGTATCAATATTACGGAGTATATAGGAATATTTGAATATTTCATAATACCTTAGCAGCTACTGCACATGGCACACAGGGAAACAATACATATTTACTTTGGAAACAATGGTGTACATAGAAGCAACTGGGCCTGTTTCCTATTATGGTCAGTTAGTTTGTCATAACCTGTTGAAATCTGCATCTTTAAGATTTAGTATCAGGCACCACTTGAGCATATTTTGCAATCTACACATTAATATATTCCCTAAAATTTTCAATTTGAAATATTCTGGAAATATTCTCAAGAAATTTTCTACCCCTGTAGGAAAAGCAAATTGTTGTGACAATTAGAACAGTCAACATGTAAATTAATTCTTTCTTGCAATAGCAAGTATGAAAAATCTGAAATAGATGCGAGTGGCTTGCTAAACTCTCATCTTACACTAATTCCTTCAAAATGTCTTTTTCCAGGTCTCTCCAAGGTAAAAAACCTGATATCCAGTTGTACATGATTCACTCAAGATAGCTGTGAAGGTCTGGAGCAAAGCAAGGTATTCAGAGCAGGCATGCCAAGTCCCAGGGTGTGACTTGTGTCTCTTCACAGGCAGGTTCAGACTGCTAATGCACAAAGGAGTTCAAACAAGATTTGAACTCATGGTCCTTGAGATCATGGAATATTCCTGGTTACCAGTGGAATAAAGATCATCCCGGTTCCAGGAAACTAGGAATATCCAAACTCATCAAGATTCATTACTATTTAATCTTCCCTTTTAAAATTTTTATTTATTACAAAAAATATTTATACAAATGTAGTCAAAAATAATTTTCTAACCAAATTATCTTAATTATCATACCCCTAATGCAGCTGATGTAATGAAACTATACAGTGAAACTTAACTACAGGGTTACACACACCTTGGTGAGACAACCATGTTTTCACTTATTTTTGTGGCAGGCACTGAAAAAGCATTGGAGGGAGAGCCTACATGACTTAAATGTTCTCCGTTATCTAGTTATAAATACAAGCAATCATACATCTCAGTCAGTCAGAGGAAGCAGAGATGGTCAGAATATGGACTGGTCAGCAAGAACAGCAATTCCAGAACAAAGGAAGGTTGCAAGAAATAATACTCAGTACTCACCTGCTTCTTCTAAGCCTCAAAAAGACCTTTTAACTTCAGCCTTGAACTGAAGTGATGTCCAAAATCAATTCCAGTACCACCATCCTGACAAGACAAAGAGAAACGTTTATAGCTATTTAGACATCATTTAACGAAAACAAAACAGAATTTGGCTTTAGCACTGCCTCTAATTAGTTCCAGATGTGCATAAGCTGATTTCTAAGTATTTTGAAAGAAAAAGGAAAGAGTTAGAATTTTAAATTTTTCTATTTTGACATAAACCTTTTGGTTGAAAGACCAAGCAAGTTGAAAGATTCTTTTAACAAGTAGTCAGCTTAAACGTAGTCCACAAAAAAATATGATTGTTCATCAAGTTTCTGCCTTGCTGTAGAGGGACAGATAAGGCATCACACAAAGCCTAGTCTTATATTTTTTATTCTATTTTTATTATTAAAGTACCTAAAGGCAAACAAGAGGAAGGCTTCACTGAAGTAGTTTGTTCCAGACAGAGAACTGCACACAGTATCGCTACCAGTAAGTTCACACGGTCATCTGAAGGAAGGCACAGAAGCTGTGAGACAGCATGCCAATGATATTTAAATCTATATGCATTTTAGGAAGGACAAAAGGACAAGTAAAAAAAAAACAAACCAATTTTCAAGCTGAGACTGCAAGACTGCATTGAACAGAGAAGGTTGGACAAGGCAGAAGGAATAAAAGATCATGCAGGTCCGTAGAAGGTATGATTATATGTCATCTACGCCTGAGCACGTTTCTCTTTGCTGAAATCAACGGGGACAGATAATCCTACATCTATGCCAGTATAGTCACATGCGCTCCGAAACAGAGGGGCTGCATGCAAACTGTCTAATGGACATGGTCAAATAAATGTCTGGGAATTTTCTGGAACAATGTTAGTTTGCAAAGACCAAAATTGCAGCAGAGACCTGGAAATACTTCCAAGCATTGTTTAATTTACTAATATAGACATAGCCTTAATGCCTGAAACTCTGCTACTTCTGAAGTTGATCCTATCAGCCTCTCAATGGTGCCCCTTGGCAATTCTCCCTTGCTGACAAGGTCAGACAGAAGCAGACTGAAGAGTAAAATTAATGCTCAGTTTTATAAAGAAAAGACTGCTTTTCCACCGTTTAAAAAAAATAAAAATCTGTGTTCCAACTGGCATTATTAATACACACTTTGTTACAAGATGTTTGGACATTTAAAAGAGCTGCAGTTCTAACTTCTTCCTTTGTTTGTAGAGTGTAACAAAACCTGCTGGGAAGGTCGAAGTTCCTAGAAAACTGAAAGCTACCTAGCAGCCTCTGTAGTAGAGCAAGTGAAGAAGGAAGAGCAAAGAATGACAGGCTGGAGGAATAAACACTACGTGAAACCCCTGCACAGTAGGACAGCGCTGGGAAATGAGAAGGAAATCTTATGAGCTCTTAATACAAAGAGAAAAAAGAAGAAAATGTTAAAACCAGGTAAGGTTCCTAAGGCAAATATGAGGAGGTGAAGGTGTGTGGCAAGTCTTAAAAGTTGTTGGAAAGTAAAATGTGTGTCAATGAAACTTTGCTCGGTAGTCATGTTATCACCCTAGATCCAGAATGGGAATATCCAACCAGTTGAGAGAGAAGCATTCACCTTGCTCTCCCTATTTCCCATTAAAAGATTGCAGATGTAGCTATGCCTCTAGACCTTTGAAGTTTCTTGTGTACCTGAAGTCCAGACAGAAATACACCTTATGGTTATTTCTTCAACAATACATGTTGTTTGTTGACAGATATTATATGTAAGCCTCAAACATTAACATTCTGTATTTCTCTTTTTTCCTATACTCCTTTATGCCAAAAAAATTTCAAAAAAAAAAAATCAGTTTTCTTAGCTTGGATCATATTAAACATCACACTTTGCTTCACCTCAGAAAGAATGGCAAGATAGTTATGATAGAAGAAATCTGACATCAAAACATTGCCTATCTTGTTGAGATACAGCCTTTTTAGAAAAAATTTTTGATTATAGTGTTTTATCATAATTATTCTTAATACGAAAACAACCACACATGTTAGTCTTGATTATTAAAATTTTGTCTTTGGTCTTTCTGAATCATCAGGATTTCTACAATTATTCAGAAGTCAATAAGGAATATTTAAAGTGGACAGGATCACACATAGTAGATATGACACGTATGTCACAGAGAGATGGCAGGCCTTACCTATCAACTTTCTTTTTACCAGCACAGATCTTCACCTTTAGAAACTTATCTTTTCACCAATGTTTCATTTATGCTACATTCTAGTGGTTACCTGATGAAGGCAGCTGCCTCTTAAAAATAATGTTACTTTTGTTATAAACATTGATTTGTTTTAATTTTTGTTTGCATCCTAAAACCTGGACCTGAATCTTCCAGTGATTCCAGCTTAACAATAACATTTCTCTGTCCTCCCTCCAAGAGAGCTAACATGTTCCATCCCTTGAACCACAACAGGTAGATCTTTAATGTCATTGTTTACCCATCCCATATGGACAGTGCTTACAGACAATTTTTTTTCTATTGTTCAATATCTAGCAATTCCACCCGAATTCCATCTGAACCTTAAAAGTTTACAATCAAATTCACAGAACCTGCCAACCAAAGCCTTAAAAGCATCCTGACAGTATTTCTTTTTTAAATATAGTAGCAGTGGATAAAGCTCAAGCAATTCTGGCAGCTCAATGTAATATTGTTTACTGAGGTAGGAACACTCTTATGACGTGAACAGTAGAACACAACTGAACTGAAAGCCACCTCTATGCCACTTGGCTTTGACTTCCCATTCAGGTCCCTAAAATTTGAGTTAAACAAGCCAATACCACAAACTTCTGCAATATCCAAGAAAGGAAAAGTGTACTGGTCAACCACTGCGTTCATGTGATATGTAGACGCTCATTAAAATGTAGATTTAGAGGAATTCTAATAAAATTTTTCTCCAAATGGTAAAATGTGTAACAATTATGATCACCCGCCTAGCACAGAAGCTAGACAGGTGACAGATCCATTTTCAACACTGACAAAGTTATGCAGTTGGTACCATTTTGTCATACAATATGCTACACTACACTTTTTACGTAATGAAGCATTATTCGTTATGAACACAACTAACAGAATTTGTCTCTTATTTATGCAAATTGTCACAGTTGTTTTAGGAATCACTAGAATATAAAAATAATTTAATTCAAAATGAAAGCCAAATTAATTTCTAGATGAAGACATTCCTTTTAGACTTGATTTAAATAAACAAACACAATGCCCACGTGCTGCAAGCCATTCTCTTTAGCTCATTCATTATTTGTTCCATTCACCTCTTAGCTCATTTTACGTTTACATCACAAATCATTAGGATAAATTTACCTGTTATATGTTTGAACGCTGCCTCTATGACAACATTTTGATTTGGGACTACAGGCTCTTACTCATTATCTTGACTTGTTGGTGGCCTGTGGTCTTCTTTAAAACATAAATAACCACACCAAAGTCCACTACAGCTCTTAAGCAGTTGTACTATTCGATCAACAGCGATGACATGTCTCTATTTGACATAAGACCGACTTGTTCACATTTTTGCTATAGTAAAAATGGTTCAAACTGTGCATCACTGCTTTAAGTGGGCATTTGTATAAAATATTCCAGTGAAGAACTACTCACTGAAGCATTCAGGAATATTAGAACACGGTTGAGGGCCACCTATATGAGGTATATTTAGATACGCTTGTTTTGAATCAGACAGATTGGGCCAAAGACACAACTGGTTTTAGTAACGCAAGAATTACTTGCTAAAGAGACTATCAGTTTAAAGGCATATACATTCACTGGTATCCATAGCTCCTATCATCCCATACAATTACAAACAAAAGGTTTAATTCATAATAGGACTTCTGAGCAAGACTTAAATTGTCCACGGGACATCACAAATTTTATTTGAAAATACGTTTACATTGAAAATACATTTACAAAGAATCTATAATGTATATCTTCTGAAAGTACGAAATAAAAATGTTTAAAGTTACCTAATAGTCAGACTATTTATTTTTAGTTGTGTTTAAACTACTTTAAATTACAGAAACTGCAAATAGAAAATAATACTCTCTTTCTTCCTGAATCCAAGTACTGAGACAATTTCTGTGAAAGACTCAGAAGCTCATAACCACATGAGCACTACTGAATGCCATTATAATTAACAAGAACATGAAAAATAAATTAGTAGTTATGTTTTATAATCATTCCAAAGTTAAATGAGCCCATGAAAAGACCTTCATACTACTGTAATCTCATTAGCCAATTGTTACATGCTACTCCACATTACTACTTAGCCAAATGAAGGCTGGATTTTGTTATGTTATCAGTGGGTCCAAAGAGAAGAACTGTGGTGGTGGGAGAAGCAAACATCTTATTATTTGGCACGAGAAAATAATGAATCCCTGAATGCTTCTTGAGCTGTCAACCTTCCCCAACGATATCTTTTACAAAATTTCTAACAAATGCTGTGTACTTGTAACATTTCACATTATATACAATACCACTAAAATTAAACTTGAATTTTCAGAACATGGAATTTGCTAATCAAAATATCTATACTCAATTAATCACGACAACATGCAAATATGCAAAGAAAAAGGTCAAGGAAAATAATACATTTTCCAGAAAAGCATTAAAAATTTAGTGTTTAATGCCTTGGAAACTGGCCAGTGGCAGAAAAAAAAAAAAAAAGATGACATGGACTAAAGATGTCAAGATGTCATCAACTTTGGTATGTCCTATTCACTGTGTAACTGACGTACACATTACATATAACTTCTCTTGGGCAAGGGGAGGTGGCTGGAGAGGGAGGATGTTCCATTTAGGTCTTACTTATCCTGAAGTTTAATAGGACACTGATCACGTCTACTTATCAAGGCACACTGAAGAAAATGGAGACACTATAAATAAACGGGAAGCCTGGAGTAAAGGAAAAATCACCCCTCCCCAGTCTTCTCTTCCAAAACCTCCACAGCAGCATTGTCTGAATAGTTGGGTACACAGAGTAAACCATCCCTGAGGCAGGTCTAACTTGCTTGACTTGCACTTACACGATAGATAACCCGTGTTGACACTAATCTTGTAAGTATGCACGATACCAATATCATATTTGGGGAGATTTCTGAACAATTTATCCAACGTGCACAGATACCATGCCTTTCTTTTATCTTCAGGCATGTCTGTCTGTCTTCTGAAAACACATAACTTACTGTAGGACACCTCAGAAAAGAACCACTTTCCACTTGTTGAATTTTCTTATCTTAATAAACTGCAGCAGCCTACAATAATTGGGGCAGAAGAATATAAACAAAAATGAAAGAAATGAACTGTTCCTGAATAGTTTGATCTAAAATACCACAAACACAATGGCACTGCACTTTTGTGACTCATTTCGAGAATTACAATTTGTTTATCCCATTTTCTCATGTGACATGATTAAAAGGGATTCAAGAATAGTATCAGATGAGAATGTAGAAGTAAGAACTTTAAAAACTATTGTCTTATAAGAGCACATACATGGTGATCATCCTGGGTTGTCTTACATATCTAGTTTGGTCCTGTAAGAAGACATATGTACAGATTTATAAATCAGCAACGCATAAAGTCAAAGAGCACCTGACCCTTCTGCCATGATGCACGCACCATATCACAGACTCATTCACTCACACTAGGAGGCTGTCTAGTCCAAACTCCTGTATAAAGCAGCACCTGAATGTTGACTGGGTCACTTAGGACATCAGCCAGATGCATCTTCAAAACTATCAAAAAAGGTGATTCCACAACCTGGCTTCTCTAGGCAACCTGTTGTGCTCCATAATTGTCCTTTCATTGAAAATCTTTTCCCTTATATTGAATTAAAACCTTCACACAGAGGAGCTCCACACATTCAAACTGCTCCTTCACATAAAGGACAACCCCCCTACCCCTTCTGTCGAGCTTGCATCCATCCATCACTTAGCTCCCATCATTGAAGTGGTTCTGACACTTGGCAGCTTATTCCTATGATGCCATAGCTCTGCATCTGCACACAGCGCTCTAGCTCCTCCTGTCTCTTCCCCACTCAAAAAAATCCCATCTAAATAAATAAATTGGAATCCCAACAAAAACAACAATGCAGAAAAAAATTGAACAGCCACACAAACAACTTCCAGGGGAAAAGAAGAACAGTTAAACTCCACCCCCCAAACAATGCAGAGCCCACCTAATCAATCAAGATACACAAAAAAAATCCACAAACTGCCAGAAAACATGACACACTCACTCAACTCCTGAAGACCAAAAGGGAAGCAGCAGGAAAAAAAAGAAGATAAATAAGACAAACAAAGTGCGGGGAAAAACGGAAGACAAAAACAAACAAACAAGAAAAGGGTCTAAGACAACCTACTTGGGGAACCACAATCTCCTGCCAAAAGAGCCACCATGAAAATAAAGACAGGCAACTGTGCCACCAATTGCTGTCATCTCCATTAGCTGATACTTCACAGCACCTGCTAAGTAGGTGTTTCCCGCTTCAGCAGAACAGGGGTTACTCCCCCATCAGCGTGGGGCTCCCATGGCTTTACCACATCCTCAGTTTGGGCACCTCAAGGATTGCTTACACTGATTATGAGGTTGGTTTAATACTGAAATGACTACCGTGGTTAGCTACAGATAACTGTCACAAACTAAATGGCCATAAGAGGACTGGAGCCTCGCAGACATCCCTACCCTAAAGCCGACATTTGGCATGACTTCATTTTTTGTGTCTTTTGCAAAGAAGAAAAGAGGTTTATGTCCTTGGCGGCACAAGTAAGAGGCTGAGTAAGAGGCCGCTCTAGAGGACAGTGCTCACACACCTCTGTCATCAGCTCCTTGGTTCCCTACTCAGTGCTACATCAAACTGTAGAGAGAAAACTCTTACAGGCCAGTCCTCCCCTACAGACACAAATGCACAATCAAGTCTTCAGCTATGCTATATTTTCATGTGAATCACTTCAGGTTACTGGGAGAGATCGAAGACTCAGGGATTTTTCACAAAAATTAAAGACTGACTGCTCTTGAGCATCACGTCCATCTGGAAGTTAACAGTCCATTCATGTTAAACAACCCAGAGACTCTCCTTCAGCAATGGCCCAGGAAGACAATGCTGAGAAAGACAGAGGATAGAAACCTAATCCATGCTCTGAACCCATCCCTAAAGACACCTAAGAAACAGAGCACCTTCCTAACACTGAAAAATGTCCCTATAAGTATGGCAGATAAATATTAGGGCCATTAGATATTTCTGCTTGTCTTGTACGAGTACACATCACATCAGGGTATGACCCAAAGTAAATTTCAAGCCACAGTCAATAACTGCTTTGATGTAGATTGGAATCTATGTCCTTGAAGGGGCAACAAAAGCCAAGAAAAACCTACTACTATTTCAAAGAGGGTCACTGAATAAAAATGAGTAAGCTTGTTACAAGGAAGAAAAAAGGGACAGCTATGAGAGTCACATCTTTACAGGTGGCAGGGAGACTGATTAAAGACACCTTTTGCAAGCTCAGAAGAAATGCATACAACCTATCAAAAAAGACTGAGAAAATCCAGAGAAGGGAGCTGTCATGAACAAACAGCACGAAGGAGGTTATTAGAAAGAAAAAGGCATCCTTCTAAAAGCTTAAGTTGTGTCCAAGTGATGAAAACAGAAAAGACTGTCATCTCTGGAAGGCTTCTAACACACACTAAGTGTTAAAGAGCTGCAGGAACTGGCAGCTTCCTATGGGCTGGGGGCCAGGAGTGGTGGGGGCTGTCTGTGGGCAGGGCAGGACCTGGCCACCCTCAGCCAGGGAGCATGGTGGGCCAGGGGGCAGCCAGGGGCAGCCCCACCCCACAGGATCAGACACCTCAGTGCTCTCCCAGTCTTTTATCGTCATACAGTTGTTACGGATGAATGATGAAAACTTCAGGAACTGAGCGCTTTGAGCAGGAGGATAAGGGGTGTGTCAGAATGCTGAGTACCAGTGCCTAGCTTGAGAAGAAGGGATTACTTGTCAATAAATAACATACAAGGTATTTCAAACATGATCCAGAATGAATCTTCGTCCTCTCTCTCTACGCACAAGCAAGAGTTCAAGCATACGTAAACGGGATTGTGTGTGAGCTTTGTACACAATTGTGTAAGTCAACTAAAACATACATTTTCAAATCTCTAATCCGCAAAGGATCTGAGCTGTAATACAACTATCTGGCTCCTTAATAATTATAAAGAAAAAATGCTGTAAATACAATAATTATGTCTCATAAATTGCCCTTTTTTTTTCCAGAAAGATAACTGTCCAGCCTACATGACACAGGCACACAGATGTACCTCAAAGTTGTTGATCCATTTTTGTTAGCAAACTCTCATCAACAAAAAACGATCTTCAGTTAAGAAAAAAGAACACTTCACAATTAAATTTTTATCCACCCTTCTGTCAAAAACAGTTTAA
The DNA here is from genome assembly GCF_963924245.1 of Chroicocephalus ridibundus. Classification (NCBI taxonomy): domain Eukaryota; kingdom Metazoa; phylum Chordata; class Aves; order Charadriiformes; family Laridae; genus Chroicocephalus; species Chroicocephalus ridibundus. Next base: position 191,736,093 of record NC_086284.1, on the reverse strand, counting down.
ATGCTCATGTTAATTGTAATTGTAACTGAAGTCATTGGTATTCTATCAACAGCTAATCATTATGGAGCAGGATAAGAACATCAGTAAAGACACATGAGTATAAATCTAGTCCTGCTGGTCTCTCATATCACGCATTACCAAAGTGAAATAGATAACAACTTGCAGATAATAACTTGATCTTTTATAAGGAAACATTTGCATGAGTGATTAGTTTCTAAGTTGGACCTTAGGTAGAAAAAGTAATTACATGCTTTATAAAGTATTTTTTACTTGGCCATTCTAAGTAGTTGCTCTGCAATACCCTGGTTTTGCTCTAGCCACACTTTTCTCAGATCCAGTGTGACTTTCAGGACAAGAAATTTAATTGTATGAAGAAATCTGAATTCAGCTTTTGAAAATACACTGCACGCAGGGTCCAAACGTTGCTTGCAACATTTGGGAAATGTCTCACACACCTGCAGAACTGCAGTACAACTCTTCACACTTCGTAGGTTTCTGTATGTGATCCCACAGTAAATACAGAGGTAGTTACCTTCTACAACTATTTTTAATTACATTTTGGACAATATTGTCACAGCAGCAAAGCCTCTTACTCAAGTGATTTAAACCAATGGTAAAAGCCAAGAAAACAGCAATCAAATCTTTGATTTTCGTAAGATAAGAAAATGTATTTGTTCATAAAGAAACAAGTGTGCAGGAATGAATTTAACATATTCCATGGATTAAAAAACCCAACAATTTTCAAAGAAATGAAGGGCAAAAGTTAATTTAGGCATTTATACAAATTCTCATTTCTGCATCAACTTTCATAATAAATGAGTAAAACAATTTCCATAGCAACCTCCTGCACTGTATGATGCACATGTTGCTTGTGAAACACAAAACATCTTCTATCTGAAACATACGAATCAAAACATAATGGGAATATGGATAGCTTTTATATTTTAAAAGCAATAAATTTCCTTGGACAGATATTTTTATCTTTTTATGCCTATCATCTTGTGACTTTATTCAATCAATCAATCAATTTTACATAAATGAAATGGCCGTCATACAAACACCTCCAGGCACTGCACAAACTCAATATAAAATAAATACAGTAAAATATTAATAAGCTAAACTATGTATTTTTTCTTTCCAAAATATTAACATATATTTTCTTTTAAAGAAGGATGACTGAAATGCATATGATAAGAGAACCCAGATAAGAACTCCACTTCAACAAGGTACAAAGTGATTACTTTTGCCACTAACATCGTTCACTTTGGCTGTTGCAGAGCCAACGAATTTTAATTTATGACAATTCACTGAATATGATCATGTGGAAATTCCTATCAGGGATATGAGTCTGATCCAATGCCCCACATCAAAAAAATTTTCCACTGACCCATTATGACTAATTGAAAACTGTCAGGTAACACAGAGGCTTTGTTCCTAAACTGCTTTTATTTTTATTTTTAATCAGTGGCACAAATGTATAATCTCTAACCCTGAAAAAATAAGCGCCTTCCACTATAAAATCAGGAATATGAAAAACAAAAACTTACATTTACATTCCACAGAGAGTTATACTGTATAATACCTAAACTTCAGCTTTTAGTTACCAGATCTTACTGCGTGATGAATACAGGTCTCTCCTTTCAAGAAAGTAGTTCTTGGTTTTTTACCATTCCATCAAAAGAGTAATTTAGCTACGATAACAATATGCTTTAACTATTCAGGTTTGGGTTTTTCAGACCAAGCAGGCCAATTCCCCACCTGCCCTCAGCCCTCTTATCGCACACCTCTCTTCCCCGAACCGCACTCACCAACGCCAGCAGCGCTGAAAGGAGCGATCTTGATTTAAGTTTTTTTTCTCACTTCACCCAAAAACCTAGAAAAACACGCCACGTTGTTCACGTCGGGTTCTTTTTTCCCCTTTCAGTCATGAATAATTATCTCCCCCACAACAGTACTACAGACTATTTATTGCACGGGCTGTCTGCGGCGAGGTGCCGGCAGCGGGGGCTGTGGGGCGGCCTCTGTGAGGAGCGGCCGGGGCTGCCCCGGGCCGGACACAGCCGGTTCCAGCCGGTTCCGACCGACCCACCCCAGGGCACGGCTGAGCCCCGCAGACAAGGTGGTGGCGGCACCTCGGGGAAAAGAGGTTTAGGAAAAGAGAAAATCGCCACACAGGCAGAGCAAGAGGCAGGAAAAAAAGATGTGAGAAACAGCCCTGCAAACATCAACGTCAGTGAAGAAGGTGGTGAGGGGCTGCCTCCTGAAGAAAGCTGCCATTTTCTTTGTTTCTCACTACTCAAATCTGTTTTAATTGGCAGTAAATTAAATTAATTTTCCCCAGGTCGGGTCTGTTTTGCCTGTAACGGTAACTGGTATGCAATCTCCTTGTCTTTACCTTAACCCACAAGCTTTTTCATCCTATTTTCTCCCCCCTGTCCTATCAAAGAGGGAGAGCGAGCGAGGGGCTGGCCAAAGCTAACCTACTCACCTACTGTCTTTACAGAATCACAGTACGGACATTTTGCTAATACTTTGAAGGATGTTTATATACTGTAACACTGTGAAAACCTACTGCATATATTCTGAAGACTGGTAGCCCTAAAAGTGTGAAATTAAGAAAGTCGCAATTTAATGCAAAAGTCTCCTACTGCTATATATACGGTCCCCAATATAACATGCTTCAAAAGTCTCCTACATACAGCATACGAACCATAAAGTCTTTTAAAACTTCTAGCTCATTTAAAATCAGTCAGAAATGACAAAATCTAAGCTGTTGTACTCATGGTTCGTTACTGTAAGGAACACAAATATTGTCACAATGGCTGAAACTTCTCTATGAAAGAGACCATGTTACACAGAATTGGTCTCAATCCCATTGCACGAAACAGCTATTGAAACATGCAGTAAACCTTCTCAGTAAAACAAGTAAGAGTTTTCTTGTTTCACAAGCAAATTTAACAAAATCAATGGGAAATATCTCCGTTCAAAACTGAGAGATGAAAACATGATAAATAGTAACAGAAGTCAAGTGCCAAAAGCAAAAGGGCACAATAAGAGCAAGCTGTGGAGACCAGGGTATGTGCCTGGTGGAAAAGAAGGAAAGCATGATTAAGAGTACTGGCAGACAAGTGCGTTATTGCTGGGCGTCCTGCGTTATGGACTTTAACTGCTTTGGGATAGCTTGGGTGCACATGTGGCCATGTAAGTACAAGAACAAACATAGAACTCCAGCACAGTAAATGAAAAATATCAAGTAAGCTGGTATTTAAAGCATGCAGATGGTCTGTCACACCACAGTAGATGCACTTCAGATGTTACTCAGCAGTAGCTTTTCCACCTGCCATTATCCAGACTCTTGTGCAGCGATAAGAGGAAAAATGCAAGCAGCTGAAGAGTTAAGTCATGAAAGCAGGAGAGAGGGGAGAAAAGAAGGAAAGACAGATAATGGAAAAGAAAAAATTAACGGGAATAATGAAAGAATAAACAGTGACAATGTTAAAACGTGGGCAAAGACAAGTACCAATACGCTGGTGTCAAAGGCACAGTAAAAGAGATTGAAGTCATGGGTTACTAATGTCATGAAGCATTTATTTAAATATGAACCTGCTGTCCTGAACTGTAATGTAAAAAGGACCCTTTCGAAAACTGCCTGCCAGCAGTCTTGGAAAGGTTTTGTGTTGCATACTGCCTGTAGGAAATTTTAACTGTCCTTGATTTAAAGCAATTGAAACTTTTCAATGAAATACAAAAAATAAATTTAATTTCATGTGATGTTACCATTAAACACTATACTATAAGAGATGCTTTCTGAAATGTTACTAGATGGAAGAGATTTCCAGGGAAGCTCAGGACTGATGAACTATGCTACTCTTCAATAGTGAAATTCCCACTGATTTCAGCAGAAGAGATTTAAAGCCAGAACTGAGCACTTCTGAAATTCCTTTATTTGTGGATTCTGCAACTGAGATTCATGCAGTCCTGTTCTATCTATGATGCCATCTCCACTGCACACCTTTTGGTAGGTATCTTATAAGGAGAAATAAATATGAAAGTGAGATCATTTCAGCTCCTCTAAGTCAGCATTTTGTTGACTCTACTGATTGCTCTCTGCAAACTCTTTGCCTGAGACAAGCAAACAAGATCTGGCCCTTGAATTCAAAATATCCAAAACACTCTGCAGGAACCTTTCTAAAGATTCAAGACATCCATTAAAACCAGAATAATTTATTACATTGCAAGGAACAGAAAATATCCTTCTTCTCGGTAACTCTGAAAATATGGTAGGCTCTACTCAGTTACCCACCAAGTGTCCAAGGTAATGCTACCTGTCTTCCAGCTGTCACTTCAGAAGAGTGCAGGTCTCCTGTGCCACATCTACCAGCCCTCTCAGGATATCTCAGATTTGCAGGACACAGAATCAAGCCCACCATGTCAAGTATAAAACAAACAGGCTACATTCAGCAGATTTTACAGTGTTTTTACAAGGCTTCAGTAGTGAGCAATTATAGCAACATGTAAAGCTGCTCAGGCAAATTCTTATATTTGGAAGCTCATCTGAGGCTTAACCAAAGAATTCCATACTTACCCTTGCTCTTTTTGCATCTTATCCACTTATTTTTATCATGAATTTATAAATCACTTTCCTGATGCCAAACTCTCTATATGATCTATTGAAACTTTATCCCAACTAATTCATATGAAATACACGCTACTATGTGTACACTAATCACAACGCAAACACACAAATTTTGCTGATAAATCCAACTTTATTTTCTCACGTGCCAGATAGATAGCTATTGGAACAGTGTTCACCAGCATGCAGCAAAAAAATATATTTGCAATACATTTTTAATCTCTTCCATTGCTGAAGTCAGTAAGATCCAACCAAAATTACTATGGCTATTTCTGCTTCTTCTCTTTCAATCATTGAAGTGTAAAATAGAGGGATTTTTGTTGGTATTAAATGTTAATTCCAAAACAAGTTTAAATTCAGTGTCCCTAATGCGCCTCTATGTTGTTGTATGTGAAGAAAATCATAAAGCAACAGATGATTTGACTTGTTAGACTGATTTCAGTTATTGCATGAAGTGAAAGTACAGTATCATTTAGTAGCTACAGTTATCAATTTCAAAATTTCCATAGAAGTGAGGTATATAAAATACGTTTTCTACTGTTTCCGCATTTCTCCTCTCCTTTTGTGACACCCTATTTTATCATCACAGTTTAGATGGCACAGAAATACCCACCAGCTTCAGATAATGTAAGAACTTCGGATGGCCAGTACAAATAATGGACTACTTATCACCATTTACAGATTAGTAACTTTAGCATATATCACATTTATTGAATTCTAAAGTGTGTTTCTAATAACTTGTTTATGCACCCAAATTTTGCAACCCCTACACAAACCAGAAATGTTTGCACGCAGGAATTTCTGAAATAAGATGTGCTGTTAGATTGACTCACAATATTTTTCCATTTTTGACTGTCATTAGAATTCTGCAATTAGAAAAGCAATCAAATAATATACTGACAAAAATCTGCAGTTGACATTATGCCCTCAATGATAGAAATATTTTGCTATACATTGAAATATCCATCAACATCAGCTGTATTCTGGGACTGTGTCTAGTCTCTCTGAACAAAAGGCAGTTTAGAGATATAGGGAGACAATGTAACAACTTACGGTATATTAGAAGAAATAATAAAGTTACTGTAGCACAAAGAGAAGCAACTCATCTAGTATAATTAGAATTTCTGAAGTCACATTTTCCAACAAGAGTATTCTACAGTGAATCAACAAGTGGCTTCTGGGCAGCACACAACTATAAACAGGAACTTGGGATAGTCCTCAATGAAACCTTTGCCTTCAGGACACGAAGATGGGATGGGGGAGCAGGAGGAATCCCCAACTATCAAAGAGGGGAGGACACATCTCCTGTCAGTAATAGACACCTCCAATCTTCTCACAAAAATGAGACAGCTACCAATAAAAGCTGTCATCATGGCTAACAGAATGTGAGGACACCAGCACACCAGCCGCATGAAATAAGATTTGATGGTAAGATCAAATTCCTAACCAAAGCAAACTTTGCCTTTCTTTTTAAATATCTTTATGAACTTCAGTCACAAAGGATGGGAAAAGACCAACTAACCCTTTGAATAGAACATGATGAGCCAAATGGCTGGTGCCTCCAATCAGACACAGATCACCCTGCTTCACCTCGGGGAACCCCGTACCTGACTGCAAAAACTGAGTATCTAGAAAGCTCATTCTCTGTAATACCAACAGCTTAAGCTGTTTCACACAGGATATTTGTTTTGTGGACTCCTGTAGCATTAACTATGTCATTATAGCAACTTTCCGCAACTGTAGACCGAAGAGATGAGGGATCTGTGACAGGTAAATGTGTGTAAGGAACCAGAACTACTACTGTCATTCCAGGACTAGGAACATACCACTACAAGCACCTCACCCAACTTTGCCTAGCGCTGATATCGGTAGAGCTGATGGGTAGGCTTACAGCAAATTTCCCATTCTACCTATGGTATGAGAACAGGATGAGACTAGAATGCTGAATGTAAACCTGTTCTAAGATACAAGATGTAGTTGTCCTGCTACCTTGAGAAGTGAAAGGGTTGTGCGGTGAGTGATCACCAAAAAAAAAAAAATGTATCATACTGGACCTAGTCCTTAGCTTCCTCTTTCTGATTCTGAAAACTGTGTTCTTAAGGCGATGTTCTCAGAGATAAGCACCAGAAAGCTGAGCATAGATGTATTCTCTGGTTTTGATGTATTTGCAGCTCTTCTACAGCCCGATTAACTCTTTCTACGAGGTAAAGATCTTGCTTTGCTTTGCCTCTTGCTGGAGAACATTGCTGTGATACTCCTTATGATGCCCAGAGGTGTGCACCAAAGTGATTCACAGATTCTGCAAATTGCCTCAGCTCCAAAGAACAAAATTCTCATTGAGAATAGAGACCCTGAGCTTGGAGGTACTCCAAGTGGCTTTTCCAGTCTTTTAATGAGGTAAATCAAACTGCCAGGAATGGCAAGGGAAATATGAAAAGATCTCTGCTGCAGATACCTTTTGGATCTTTTCACTGTACCAGAGAGGATAACCTTAGTAAGACATACCTGAAAAACATTCAGAGTTCCCATTTACAACTAAAGACTCACTTCTACATGCTATACAAACAGCAGAAATACAATTTCCCAGAGACAGAGGCTAAAGGAGACAAAACCAGAAAAAATACAGAAGCAATGATTAAACATGCTATCAGCAGGCAATCAGCATGCAGGCACATTATTATTTCTTAGTAACAGTTAATTTCCTTATATGTTTGCTTTAGTCTTGAAAGAAAAAAAAGTATGTATTTAATTCAAACGCTCAGTAGCTTTTTTCAATACTCCTTTTTTACAAATCAAATGCGTTTATGTATATGGATATATTTGGCATTTTCGCTTCCATTTTTTTCTTGTTACTGCTGTAACAGTAGTGACAGCATTCCTTACTTATGTTCAGCTTTTGCCTCACTCAGTTCTTTAGTAATCAGATTTCTAATAATTCTTCCCTATTCAAATACTGTTACAGTGTTTATACATTTCTTCTATAGAGATGTTATTGCTGCTTTCCATAATTGTTTTTAAAAATACTAACATTTGAAAACAAGCAAAATAATACCTAAAGCCTGTCAAAAAAATCAAGCGTATTTCTGCTAAAATGCAAACATTCAATAATTTTGAGATTTTTCCCCACATTCTATGATTTTGCACATTATGTTTTTAAATATTCCATTTATATGACACTTTTACATTATACTGTCACATAATTACAATCTAAGCTATCACAAGAATTGCTCACCAGCATAACCACAAACACAAGTCATGAGTGACAAATGCTGCATTCACCCATGAACAAACAGTACATACTACTACACTTGGGATTTTTTCCTGTTATTTTTAATGAAGATAAAATTAAAAAATATATATATTTTATACCTAAATATATGACATACCATCAAGCTCTCCAGTTTTGCATATTTTCATGGTTGAGGAATAAACTCCAGAAAATATTAACCACCCACAGAGATCACCTTGACATGCTTTTGCTGCAGAAAATAGAACATTATACAAACTACTGAAGCCTGAAGCATACTCAAAACATCACATCCTATTTGTAAAATGCACAGAAAGAATAATGGGATCAGTAAGAACATTTAAAAAGTAATGTGTTATATTCATTTTTTAACTGTAGAAAAAAAGAGGTTTCTCAAAACGTAGGCATACTTACTTTGCAACATCATCAGACTATGCTGAACATATCTGATGGATAAATTCTGATTAGTTTTACTCATACAATCTCAAAGACATTGAAGACTAAAATTAAGCCATACCCACAAAAACTGTGTATGCCTGATATGAATACCAGAGGACAAGCTACTGGACAACCAATGCCCTTAGATGAAAAACCGGAAATCACATCAGAATTTCCCAAATCGACATCTGAAAGAAATCTAGTATTCAATTTAACTTACTTTGAAGGATAGTGACATTTGTAAAAGCCCAAATCTAGAAATCACAGTGTACTTCCAACTATGACTGTTCTTGAACTTAGAGAAACCAGTGTGAAGGTTCAAGATATACTTCTCCCTCACAGGTTCATGCAAACTGCCACAGGACTTCTGGCTGTAAATAAAGGGTTACGCAAGTTACATCCAGTTAGCGATTTTATATAAAATTCTTAAAAGGAATCGCAAAGAAAAAATATGGTATTACAGCTGTGATAGTAAAAATCAACCTTAGTGACTCAGAAGAACCATTCCAGTCCTAAATGCTGAGGCCAACACATCAATTCACACAAATTCATGTTGAATATTAGCATGTATAGAGAAAGGACGGATAATGTAATAAAATTATAATGAGGAAAAATAATATAACGTTGTCTAGTAACAAGTTTCATATACGAAGATCCTTTCTTTGCCATTACTTGTGCTTTCCTCCATATGGGGGGGGGGGGAAATATACATCGTTAAAGTATATTGAATGATCTACTAAACGTATTTCACCTCTTAATTGCTCCGAGTTCTCAATAAAGAGGACAACACAAACTCAATAAAGCGGATAACATGAAAGAATAAGAAATTACATATGTGAAAAAAGAAATATCGTACATATAGGAATGTTTCTTTGAAAGGAAATATGATTGCACAAGAAGGAAAACATATCTCTTTGCCTAGCAGTAAATAAAATCGCAGTACGTAAACATGGAAAAGACCCAGTAATTCATGTAGCATATTCACTGGCAAGACAGCAGTCTTTGTTTTCTACTACAGAAAGTATCGAGATACTCAAGAACTTGATGGTCTTCAGCAACTTTTCTTGGGACGCTCCAAAAAGTCTATTAGATTAGACTAGCTAGAAATGTCAGAAGGATTTCTGATATTCTTATCCCAATACAGTCTTTCTATGCTGGTGAAAAAAAGAGAGGGAAGGAAAGAAAGAGGGGGGGAGGAAGATAAGAGAGGAAGAAGGGAAAGGAGGGAAGGGGGCGGTGGGGAGCAGAGATACACAGATATGCCTCATCTATTTCAGCTCACTTAAATCTTTGCTACGCTCTCAAGTCTCATACAAACTTCACTAAATACAGTGGTATGAAGACATCCTTTCAGTCCATTACAAACTAGCCTCATCATCTGGCCACAGGAGAACTCCTTAAGGATTTGGCGCTCAAAATAGCACTACTGAAGAGCATATTGGTTGGACGCTTCCTAAACTTCTGTTTTCTCCCATCACAGTTTTTGTGCCAGAACAAACCCCTTTCAATTTTTGAAATAGTTCACATTTTCACTGGTTTGGAAAGAATTATAGGTTTCAAGCTACTACCATTAACACTGTCTGTCCACATCACCTCTTTAGAAGCACCTACTTTTCTTCCTACACCTGGGGAATAAGAACAGAAACTTCAAACTCTGTAAGCTACTGTGGTATAGGAAGGAGAGGGCTGACATGGCAGGAGCTAATAGGACATTCAGGGAGAAGCCAGATGAATTTCTGGAGGTTATATGATGCATTTGCACACAAATTGGTAGATTTAAGAGTTGCTATGCTAGAAAACCATTCTTTTTCACTGTATGTTCCATGCAACATTTGTTTAGGTATTTTGATGCATCATTAGTGTAGGCATCAAAACTGAGGTTTTCCAAATCACTAAAGCTTCAAGCAGGTGAACTATAATTACAACAGCGTTTAGGCTCCCTTTTTATTTTTTTCCATGATCTGTTTTATTCCTGGGACTATCTGCACATGCTGTAAAAGTCAGTAGAGCTCAAAAGTTTAATCTAGGATTCTGATGGGAACAGGCTGGGTACTCCAATCACATACTCTTGCCTGAATATTTCCTTCCATTTTCTTCCATTCCTTCCCTACAAGGAGCAAAATAGGTCTGTTATATTTCTTCCACTACACCCAAAAATTTTATGTTCTCACATCTGCAACTGGTGTGTCTAGTGGAAACCAGCAACAATATGACAGACTATGGAGAGTGGGAAGAGTGGCGGCAATAGGACCAGAATACAAAGACGTCTCATAAAAACCTCTGGTAAAGTAAAAAATACAGCTATAATAATGCTGTTGCCCCACAAATCTCTGTATCCCTGAAGTCAGCATAGTGTGTAGCACATTGGCCACATGAACTAGAGCATCCACTAAGCTACATAAAGCCACGCTTGAACAAGCAGGGTTACTGCAGTATCTTTTCATATCCAAGGAATGCTAAAATTATATGAGCTCAATTTCAAATTACCAGAAAAAGTGTCTCTCAGATGGGTGGTATTTTCTCAACTTTTGCTGGACTGCTTTTTGCCTTATCCTTTCCTTTCTTCTCTTATGAAATAACTCACCACGGTGATTCTCAGGATCCTTTCAAAAACTGAACTCAACATATTTCATAATTCCACAGGATTTCACAATAATCAGATGATTTTTTTAGTAAGTACTTTTATCTGTCATTTTCAGTGAAAGCAAAAACTATCTTTCAGAATGACAAATGAAGCAAAATAATGTAAAAACTTAAGAAATTTCATAAACACACTCTGTCAGTAATATCTACTACCGGTAGAGTTTACAGTGGGAGAAAAAGGAACCATTCAGAGCAGATCTTTATAAATTCCAATTACGCTTGTGGTTTTTGGAATATATCTCATACATTTTGGCACAGCTTCACTCACCTTGTAGATTTCCAAAGTAATGTACTGAGCGAAACAGGTGTATGAACCGTTTCATGAAGTAAAATTCTATGAGCAATTAGCTGCTGAAGTGTCATCAGTCAGATACTGAGAGCTCTTTCACGTGCATTGTCACCGCACTCTTAGAAAATCCTCAATGTAGTCATTAGGGAGGAAGAAAATTGAGACTTATCTCAACAGAAGAGGCACACAAAGCATTTAGAAAAAGCTGCACACAAAACGTGGTGCAACATGAGTTCAATTATCTCCTTGTGCTACAGTATGAGCATGCAGGATGTGAAAATAGAAGGGAAATAGCACAAGTACTAAGATGCGGTCTGCACAATACAGAGAGCAGTTAGGTAAAGGGCATAACAAACCGTATCCGAGCACTGTAGTGAAGAAAAAAAACACAAAAAGGTGTGAGAGCGAAGCACCAGAGGGCACCATGGCCTGGAAAGCAGTTGTGTTTGGAGGATTATGTTGGGCCTCAGACCAAGATCCTTCAATGGCATAAAATGGCAAAACTTTTTAAAGCCTTTTTTAGAATTCTGGTGCTCACTTTATTTTATTTAACATATTTAAATAAAGACAGCTGAATTAAAATCTTCCTTTCATCATAATTACATACCAACAGTTCACAAACACTAACGGTATTTATCACAATTTGAAAATATTGACAGCAATTCAAAACTTTTGTAAATTACGCTGAAAAGCCAGATGCCAGAATCGCACCCAGTCACTCCCTAGTGCTATTCAAATAGTGGTACATTACATTATACTTTCTTCGGTCCTTATATTGTGAAAGCAGTATGCACCACAAGCAGGGTCAGAGGTCTAAGTACATGACACAAAGGTTCAATCTCAGCTAGGCATTACACTTGGTGCCCATTTACACACTAAGAACATTACTTCGGGTGGAAAAAAAAGGCTAACCCGCAATCGAAACCTAGCAGAGATTGTGCAGACTCTCGGTATAGCAGTTCTCTTTCCAGTAATAATCAATCTCACTGTTCAACACTGTCCAGATACAGCTCAGCAGAATATTTATGGACATGTGCAGCATCTTTTTGGAACTAATACAGAATTTAAATAGAAATTATAGGTTCACACTTCTGGAATACTTAAGACCCAGCATCTGATAAAAATACTACAGTGAGGTCTCCATGTCTTGGAGCATGGGGGACAGTAGTTTAGTTCTACACATCATTTCCTGCTGCTTTCCAAGTACAGCCAGGGAGAATTTTCACAATTTTCTATGGAAAATTCCTGCTTTATAACTGTAAGCAGACAATGTGAATTAATACAAACATTTTATTGGCCAAGTTCGCATAAATGCCAAGTATTTGTTCTCAAGCAATAATTCCAGCATAGCTAAAATCACGTTGAAATCATGATAGGCAAGACTGTTTCTCAAGTCTTCAAGATATTCAAAGCACCAAGTATATTCACAAACATTGATCAGCATCAACTAGGATCAGCAGTCCAGTTTAAAATGGTGTCTGACTAAAAGTGGCTCTAGTGGCTCTAGTCATCTTGTGTTGAACCTCTGTCATCCGTATCTTAGGGTACCTGCAACACATCTAGAACCAGTTCAGACCAATTTAGGTCCCCAAAAGACATTAAGCAAGAGAAACCTCTGAACAGTCAATGGAGGGGAACGAAAAAGACGTTTCTAAAGGGTCTGAAGAGATTTACCACAGAACCCTACAGTTGTCTGAAGTGCTTTGTGAAGGAGCCTGTCACTCTCCAGGGACTACTAACAGTTTTTATGTGTACTAGCCTGCTACTACGGCACCTGGCATTAGGCTGCGAGAATATACTATTTTTCCTTGTAAATAGACACTTTGTAATAGAAACTACTGAAGTTGTGTTTTCTTTTAAAAAGTTGAGAAGGCAATAAAATACTTCCTTCACATCTCTGTTAATATGAGACTTTTGATCTTTATGCTTCTGTCCTGTGGCATCTTTATTTAAAAAAAAAACACAAAAAAACACAGAAAATGATCTTCACATAACAAGCAATGTGTTTACTGCTTCCAGCACAGAAAACCATCCACTTATTATCTCTGATAGTATGAGCTTTTGCTTTATTCTCTGCTAGGCCATCATAACACAGTGTCAACAACGCTGCTCATAGGTGCACTCCGAACAGCACATGATAATGCAGAATGAATTTTACACTACTAAAGACTGTATCAATGCCACCTTTAGAAGACTTTCCAAGAAGTGGCCATGGCAGGGCAGAAGGAAGGCTGAAAGATTAGAATCTACGCATTTTTGCACCATTTGCCCACTGGTTGCAAATACCCAGCTTCCTAGTTTGATCACTGATTTTATTTACTAGTCCTGCATTGAAACACTGTTGCAGTATTCAAGGATCTCCATTAGGATATGTTCTCCCTGTCAAATACCTCCATAAATGCAGAAATATTAAAAATACAGGTCTTCCATGCCCATCTGATAACTCAGCTACTTCTAGCATTCAGCATCAAACCAGTTAAAACACGTTTTGCCTCTGCATTATAAACCTCACATCTTGTCCATAAACCGATGAGTCTGGGTAACCAGTAATGCTTTCATCAGCCTAGCTTAAAACAATGTCTGACTGAAAACGCCTCCTGTAAAATTTTGGGTTGAATCTCTGTAGGCTTAATCTTTACGTACCTGCAACACATCCCCACAAAGTGGGTTCAATTAATCAGGACTTGACATACCATTAGACTCTAACGAAACACATCAAAAATGCAGACGGCAGCTTTCCAAATAATATCTGGTAAAGGACAATACAAAGTATTCACAGCTTTACACAGCTCTTCAAAAATGTCTGCTTTCCCCAACACATGAGTCACTTCTGATCACAGTCAGTGTAACTCCATCATGGCACACTACACTGACATATAGCTTTAAGTGAGAATGGAAATCTGGTAGTCTTCTAAGAGTATGGAGATTTTTTTAATCAGTTTTAAATAGGCAAAATACAGGTTTGCATACGTATCTTAGATTCTTTTGTGATTTTTTTTAAAAATAAGTACTATTATATAGAGAACATATATAACTACAGAAATTACAATAACCTGTAAAAACTTCAAAATTAAATTAAAAATATTTAAATTTACTTTTGAAGTTTTACAGAAAAACAAACCATTCAAATAGGTTACCCCAAAAAAAACCATTAGGGGAAGCAGGGCACAGTCCTATTGTCAACAGTGCTGCTACAAACTCTTCGTAGGGCTAAAGGAACACAGGTTCTATGGCAAAATTATGTATCAATATTTTAAAAGATTTTGAAGATTGATCAAATCAGAGATCTTTAGAGAGATGGCAAAAGAAAAGACTGCAGGAATTTAAAAAAAAAATAACAAAAAAGAGTTGAGCTTAATGAATACAGGAAAACACACAACTGAAAACTGACTGATGGCACAGATCATTTGTCATCCGAATGACAATCAGTTTCTCTTCAAAGAGAATAAAGAAAGAGGTGAGGATGCAAAAGGCAGTATTAGGGGAAAACAGATCTGGAGAAAAAGACTAATGGTATAAAAGCATTTTCAAGGATATCAATGTATGGGGAACAGACTAACAACTAAAAGCATTTTAAAAAACAAAGATGAAAAATAAGGACTAAATGGACATTTGCTACATTTTTTTTCTAATAATTTTGGGATTTTTAGATTTCTGAGGTATTATAATGAGGTCATACTTTCAGACTTGAAAAAGAGAATAAAACGGACAGTGGTAATGATGATAGTGGTAATTACTCCCCAAGCATTATAGATGATAGAGTTACAGCTTCTAACACTTCCTCCTGCTCTCCATGCCATACCTGGGCAGGGAACTGAAAGAGATCCCCACGGCTGTGTGAGACTTCAGTTAGGTAAAGCCCAGCCCGTTGAGGCTACTGACTTCAGTAACATCAGCAAGTACCCACAACCAAACCGATCGCCAGCAAAAACTATGTGTAAAAAAATCTGATAAAAACATTTAAATTGTTAGCGTGCATCCACATCCATCTATACTCCCATTTCAAAATATTAGTGCAATTTTTGGTCTTAGTGGCTTGTATCTACTCAGAAAATATTTGCCGAAGAGCAATCTGAAGATTTCCTATGCGGAAGACTTATGCCTTAGCTGATGGCCTGTTTCAGGATTAAATCTTGCCTGCCCCTGTAACACTTCCCATGTAACCCATGCTTTAAAGCTACACCTCTATAAACCTTCAACCCTGGAAGGTGGTAACTCATCCTCCCATATAGTCACCTTTCAACTGGACCTATATGGTAGACAGTAGACTTACTATCTCACACTCCACATATTACTGCCTTTCATCCGATCTCCTTTTTAATCACACAGAGGTTCAATCTTCTTTTGGCTATCAGTAGACAATTCACACAGTATAAGAGCCCTTGATGTGCTGTCATGCCTCTTCCAAAGTATGACTTCCTGATGACATCTTCTTGTTACCGGCAGGAGTATGTGTTCCACACTGAACCTGACCCACAATTCAGCCATTATCTCGTACTGAGTCTCCACATTACTTATATATGCATAATGAACGAAGCTGATCAGAGCCTTCAAGACAATGGTTTTTTTAGAAATATAGAAAAGGTTATAGGCAGAGGAAAATATAACGCTACAAAAAAAGCAGGGAAGAAATGAACAGAGGAGCAAGGGAACATAGGTACTCAAGGCAGGTAAGCTTTTCACAGGTATTTCGGCTGGATAGCAACTTCAAGCAATATAGTTTTATAAGTGTTTATTAAAAAAAGAAAGGAAAGAAAAAACCTTCAGGAAAATAAATACAGCAGGGACTCTGAGAGAGGCAAATCAGAATGCTGCTTGGGGTCTTTGCTTCAAGTCCAAAGGGTCTTTTTTTATTTTCTATATGAAAAGCAGAAAAGAAAAGAAAGTGAAATAAATAAATAAAGCCTTCCAGTTTTAAGCGCACACACACATTCACTCTCTCACACACAATTACAGAAGGGACTGAACTTCAGTCTACAGTTATTAATCCTGCAATCTTACTGTGAGTCTGTATCACAGCTGTTTTACTTAGCTCTCCATGTATTATTCTTTGGTACAAAAATACCTCAAAAAAGTTTTCTCATTGCTGAGCAACATTAATGTTGTCTTAATTAAAAAAAAGCAACATTTTAAGACAAAATCTCCTAAATATGCCATTTGATGGTTTTAGTACATTCAATAGGTTTTCAGCGGGGAACTTCAAATTTCCCCCTTTATCCAAAATTCCAAATCTTTTTACTATTTCACAGACTCTTAGCTGGAGTTTTTATTTAATCAGTATGTTTATTACAACAAATAATGACTGCAGACACTTTTCATCTTTCTGAACAAAGTCAGCATAACAGAGTAACAAATTAAGTAATGACTGCAGGGATGACTTTGCTAGCGTGCAGGTAAAGGTTAATAAAGAAATCAAAACTCATCAAAAATAATATTCAAAAAAAGAACAAGGCAGACACAAGTGATATTTTACAAAAATAAGACTGAAAATTTCCAGGAACAAAGAAAATTTCTGAGAAAAGACAAACATCTGCAACATCTTCATTTCATAGAATCGTAGAATCATAGAATGCGTTGGGTTAGAAGGGACCTTTAAAGGTCATCTAGTCCAAGCCCCCTGCAGTAAGCAGGGACATCAACTAGATCAGGTTGCTCAGAGCCTCATCAAGCCTGGCCTTGAATGTCTCCAGGGATGGGGCCTCCACCACCTCTCTGGGCAACCCGTGCCAGTGTTTCACCACCCTCATTGTAAAGAACTTCTTCTTAATGTCTAATCTAAACCTACCCTGCTCTAGTTTAAAACCATTGCCCCTCGTCCCATCACTACATCCTCTGGCAAACAGCCCCTCCCCAGCTTTCTTGTAGGCCCCCTTCAGGTACTGGAAGGCCGCTATAAGGTCTTCCTGGAGCCTTCTCCATCTGAACAACCCCAGCTCTCTCACCCTGTCCTCATAGGAGAGGTGCTCCAGCCCTCGGATCATCTTCGTGGCCCTCCTCTGGACTCGTTCCAACAGGTCCATGTCGTTCTTGTGCTGAGGGTTCCAGAGCTGGATGCAGTACTCCAGGTGGGGTCCCACCAGAGCAGAGTAGAGGGGGAGAATCACCTCTCTGGATCTGCTGGCCATGGTTCTTTTGATGCAGCCCAGGATGCGATTGTCATTCTGGGCTGCAAGCATGCATTGTTGGCTCATGTCCAGCTTTTCATCCACGAATACTGCCAAGTCCTTTTCCGCAGGGCTGCTCTCTATCACATCATCCCCCAGCCTGTATTGATAACGAGGATTGTCCCAACCTAAGTGTAGGACCTTGCACTTGGCCTTGTTGAACTTCATACGGTTTGCTTGGGCCCACGTCTCTAGCTTGTCCAGGTCCCTCTGGATGACATCCCATCACTCTGGCACATCGACTGCACCACTCAGCTTGGTGTCGTCAGCAAACTTGCTGAAGGTGCACTTGATCCTACTGTCTACGTCATTGATGAAGATGCTGAACAGCACCGGTCCCAGTACGGATCCCTGAGGGACAACACTTGTCACCCCTCTCCATCTGGACATCGAGCCATTGACGACCACCCTCTGGATGCGATCATCCAGACAGTTCCTTATCCACCAAACTGTCCACCCATCAAATCTGTAACTCTCCAACTTAGACAGAAGGATGTCGTGGGGGACCGTGTCAAAGGCCTTGCAGAAGTCCAGATAGATGATATCTGGAGCTCTTCCCTTGTCCACTGATGCACTGATGTAGAACTCCATTGTAGAAAGCCACTAGGTTGGTCAGGCAGGACTTGCCTGACCAAATCTTTAATTTAAAAGATTAATGACAGTGAAAGGTAATTAAATTAGAGTTCAAAACTTAAGTAGCTGAACAAAAGATCCTTACAAAAATATGTATATAATAGAGGCCTGAGACACTTGGCTTAAACTCCTAGAACAAGGATTCTTCAGAGTAAATTTATTCCCATTGAAGAATGTTGCAAAAGTGCAGAAGTACAGCCACTAGACGACTAAGGCAAAAAAAGGAAAAGTATTGAAATACTAAAGTCCCCAGTTGGTAGATTTTAAGCTACAGGGATAAGGAAGAACATTTTATGAGCTTCAAAATGCATACTGCATGCCACTGAAACAAAACATGGATATAGCCAATAGGGGTTTACTTCATAAAATATACCTAATCCATAATTTTTAAAGAAAGACAGTTGTTCATGTGAGGGAAACACACTTTCCAGATCTGGAGATTTAATAACCATTTTGACAAAATACTTTAAAACTATTATCAAGCAATAATAATATGTAATTACCATATATTGCTTTGTCATAAAAAAAACTGAGAACCAGATGGACCAACACATGATAGAATTCTCAACATTTAACCTCTGACCACAATCAAATTTAGAATCGGCAAATGTCCAAAAGCTCTTCTTAGTTCATGAATATGTGACGACCTCTGTGAAATGAGCAGATTGTGTTTGCATTTGTACCAGACAGATGTTAGTAATAGGCAATATACTAGTTACGCAGAAGTATCTTGACCCTAAATGTATCCTAATGCATACATTTAGATTATGTCCCTACACATCAAACAACACTGAATAGCAAAGCTGGCCCGATACTGGCCAATAATAGTCCCACGTGAACTGCCTGGCATTGTGTTTGGTGGCTTTGCTGCTTGTTCTTCTGTCCCTCTGCCTCCAGCCCTTTGTCCTTTCCTATCCACCTCAGCCCCCACCTGCCTCACTCCCCTGGCTCCAGACAGCTCAAAGGGAAAGAACTAGGGCCCCAGCACCCACCACGCCCCATAAAAATGTACCCTTCTCCCCAGAAAGGTGATGGAGCTGCACGGAGCAGCCATGAATTGCAAAGGTCCTCAGCATGCAACACAGTGCTGTGTGCTGAGAAACAGGATCCAACAGACTGAGAGAGAGAGAGAGAGAGAGAGAAAGTCCTGTCTGGACAGATTCTGGTTCTCCAGTAAGATCAACTCAGCTGAGGTGAAGGAGGAGTTTTAAGAAAGGAGAGAGAGACCTTCACATGCAACCACAGTCCCCAAACTGCGACTCTTTTGTATTACAGCACCTAATACTATAATGTTATAAAAAATCTAGTGTCGTTGCCTATCACTACTCGATGCTTACAGCACGAAGATTCAATACAATCAGCACAACACAGTTACCCATCAATTGGGGGCCTAATGAGAGCCAGATTCTCTCTTTTTGTGGAATAATGGTCTAGACAACACGTAGAAAAACACCATCAACTACTATGGTAATAGGATGACAGGGAAGTTGAAAGTACTGCATGGCAGCAGTCTTACACTACAGAGAAGGCAGCTTTCCCACTCTTCAAAATTCCTCAAAAGCAGAGAGCAAGTTTTAGTCAGTTAAAGAAATTTGAAGAAGAATTGCCTATGACATATGCTCAGTTGAACAAAACTCTACAAAGTTAAAAACCCCATGCTTTGAAAACATTCAGAGTTATACCGAGAAGGCAAAGGAACCATTTCAGTACTTCCATCTAAGCTTAAGTACGGGAAAGTGCACCAAAGGTGGGTATAAGCATAGGTAGACACACTGCTCTTGGACAGCATTAACTGTTTTAAGGACAAAGCAATCTCTTGAGAAGTATTCCTTTTCTGCAAGTGACATCTCTCAGAAGGTTAGAGCAAATACAAAGTAACATCATACAAATAAGAGAATTATCTATACTACTAGCAAGCTTCTTGCTTATACGATATGCCTCAGTTTACCTGCTTATGGCTCATTGTTTTGTATTTTTAATAAACATCCAATTGGAAGTCTTTATGAGTATTTGCAATAAGCAGATGAAGTATATGAAAGCACTATGGTAAGAATATGTACACGTGTACATGAAAAATGTTATTTAAAAAAATCAGTGAAGTTAAGACAATTCAGTATTGCAAGTATGTGACATGTCTGAAGAGTTAGAAATATAATTTAATCTACAACCACTGATAGTTTCTTTACTTCTTACACTTAGAACAAGACGTTACATTCAAAAAAGCTCAACTAAACCTGTACTGTTTTTATTTTATTTTACTGATTTTGCAAATCTTTGTTTATTGCTGGAGAGAACACCAAATCCCACCCTCCTCGCATGCCTTTGAATGTTACACCTCTGTAGTTTCACTCCAACTGTGCTAGAAATTATTTTCAGCTGGCCCAGAGGCATTGTCGAATGCTCTGCGCTGCCATGGGCAAGACCAATATTTGATAGCTAACTTAGGACTCCTGCTGCCTGAACTGGTAGAGAACAAGCATGTGGTAGAAGTGATGAGCTTGTTCTCCCGAGGGTAGGGTGCCAGCTGTACTATAAAAGAGAGATAGTGTGGAATTAATCGTGGCCTCACCGGCAGGCTGTATATTTTGCCTTTCAACAGAAAAAGTCATGCCTTAATGGAAGCTAGAATGGAAAAACGAAGACTCAGAATGCAGAAAAGACGACTGCTACCTTGCAAAATGAATTTATTTCACTTTTGTGTACATCAGTCTCACTATTGCAGGATGCTTTTCAGACGCTTTAAAGGACAGTTTGTGTCTAAATAAGCCTACAGTCTCATGAGAAACCACTACAGAACTGCTACAGAAAAGTAAAGAAGACAATAAAAGCAAATTCTGTATATGGAAAGTTTTGATTGATGCATGCAAGAAGGCAGAAGTGGGCTTATGGGAAGAATGCATAAGCAAATGCAGCAGAAGCTTTTTTGATGAGCTCATGAGGTTCCTTCATGGCTACAAAGCTGTGGAAAACAAAATATAACTGTGAGAGAAATTGCCTCCAAATATGTGAACAAGTCTGGAAGTACTGGCAAAGCAGAATGAACAGGCATAATATAAAAACTTGATGATAGAAAAAAAAAAATCTACAAATGACAAAGTTCCAAGATCAATTTCCTGAGGTTTTGTACCTAACAAACAAACTTTCTCAAACAAAATGAATGTAGCACTGATACCTCATTTAGTTCCACAGACATTTTCCACCCCCTCGCAATCTATTACTGGACTGTTCACCACATTTGGAAAGCACCCATGTAAAGCTTTGCGAGCAGCTTAAATTTGAGGCAAGAGGCCTTGAGAAGAATATAAAAAAAGAAGAGATACGAAAATGTAAGCAGACTAAAAGAAGAAACTCACCGACTACACTTTGCTTTAAGGGAGGCAACATCTGATTTGCAAACCAACAAAAAAAGAAAGAAAGAATGAAACTGCAAAAGTTAGGACAGAGGCAAGAAGGTCTGAATATGAAATTTAACAGGAAGATTGAAGGAAAATAAGTGGATCTGAACAATATTAAAAAAAAAGAAGGTGCAAAAGCTGGTTCTGGTCAGGATGTATGAAGCATGAGGGAAGTAAGAGTAAAAAATAACCCTGAGTCACTGAATCTGAGTGACAAGAAGGATAATGTTCTTGTCATTTGTGATAGAAAAAAAGTGGATAGAGTTCTGTTTTGAAATGATAATTAAAAGACATCATGCTAGAGATCCAGCCTGAGACACAGGATTAGATGGAAGGAGCAATAACATCTGTGGAAAGACAGATTTATCATAGAATCATGGAAGAGTTTTGGTTGGGAGGGACTTTTAAAGGTCATCTAATCCAACCTCCCTGCACTGAGCAGGGGCATCTTCAACTAGATCAGGTTGCTGAGAGCCCTGTCCAACCTGACCTTGAATGTTTCCAGGGATGGGTCATCTATCACCTCTCTGGGCAACCTGTGCCAGTGTCTCACCACCCTCATTGTAAAAAATTTCCTCCTTATATCTAGACTAAATCTACCTTCTTTTAGTTTAAAGCCATTACCCCTTGTCCTATTGCAATAGGCCCTGATAAAAAGTTTGTCCCCATCTTTCTTGTAAGCCCCTTTCTAGTATTGAAAGGCCGCAATAAGGTCTCCCCAGAGCCTTCTCTTCCCCAGACTGAACAACCCCAACTCTCTCAGCCTGTCCTCACAGGAGAGGTGCTCCAGCCCTCTGGACCCGCTCCAACAGGTCCATGTCTTTCCTGCGCTGACGGCTCCAGAGCTGGACGCAGTACTCCAGGTGGGGTCCCACAAGAGTAGAGCAGAAGGGGAGAATCACCTCCCTCGACCTGCTGGTCACATTTCTTTTGATGCAGCCCAGGATATGGTTGGCTGTCTGGGCTGGGAGTGCACACTGTTGGCATCCACCAGTACCCCCAAGTTCTTCTCCTCAGGGCTACTCTCAATCCCTTCATCCCCCAGCCCTGACCCAGGTGCAGGACCCTGCACTTGGCATTGTTGAACCTCATGAGGTTCACACAGGCCTACTTCTCAAGCCTGTCATCCCTCTGGATGGCATCCTGTCCCTCAGGCAGGTCAACCACACCACTAAGCTTGGTGTTGTCTGCGATTTACAAGTCACCTGTATAGCCGTAACAGTAAAAGCAATGCAAGTGGCTAACTCACCTGGAAACACAGCATAAAATGGAAAAAAAAAACAACCCCAAAAGTCCAAGGACACAGTATTGGCAAATTCCAGAATTAAATATCGAAAAGAGAAAGCAGATACACTAAAAAAGGCATTGAAAAAGTCATAGGTAAGAGAAGAATGAACAGAGGATTATCTCAAAGTGAGCATGAAGATATTAAAATCAATTAAATCGCACAAAACTAGAGACATGATACGTCAGAAGCTAGAACTGCACTAAGAACTGAACACTTAAAGCCACTGAGATTACTAGCAGTTTTCCCCGGACACAGTACAGCAGTATATGCAAACATAGATAAAGCAGCATTAGACATCATCCAAGTACAACTCCATTGTGCACAATGCGCTAAACCAGGACCAGCAGATCAGTGGCCTTAACACTGATGGTGGTGGTGATTCTCCTCTAGGCTCAAGTGCCGCACTGAGCATCAGTATCAGTACGTGAACTGTAAGAATCAAATAATATTTCTGCTCCTTCAGGTTTTTTTTTCTGTTTTACGATTAAATTTGGATAGAGCACAATTCTGCACGTTGGAGTTTGGCATTGTCCGCTTGCTATTCAACAGATTTATTGACCCTAGTTTTGATGCCCTAACCAGAGAATAGTACAGGTAAAATCGCTCATTATAACTCCTTAAGACATAACATTTTCCCAGAGCTGCTTTCTTATCTCATCTGCCTTCTGGACCAAGTGATGGGAAAAGCTGGATTTTCTGCTATCCACAGAGCAGAGCTGGACTCCTCAATGTTTAAGACCTCTCCAGACCAATTCAGGGGAATTAGTTTTAGCCTCATCTCATGAATCAAGTCCTCACACAAAGCAACCGATTCATCATATACTGAAATATGAAACTTACCCCAGCAGTTGGTACCCTAGATAGAACTTGATTTATTAAAGTGGTCGGTATATTGTTCAACTCTGTCGCTGGGTTTTGTCCCATTGTGTTACTTCTTATGGAGGAAATGGCCCATCACAAGCCTGACAGCATTAAAAGTCTTAAGACATACCATTTGCAGAGGTGGCTGACCGGTGGACCTCCACTCAAGTGGGTAGGAACAGTTCATGATCACTGGCAGAAAACCATAGGGCTGAAAGGGACGGCAGGAAGTCACTTAGTTCACTTGTGCTACTCCAGAAGGGGATCAGCAGCCCACGCCAGGGAGTTCTTAAAGGCTTACGTTTATGAAGAATCCACAGTCTCACCAGAGCATCTATTCCAATGTTTTACTATCCTCCCACTCCGAAGTACTCCTACTGTCTAGCCTTAACTGATTTGCTGTAATTCAAATCCATTATTTCTTGGTCTATCCACGTCAAGTAAGGTGAACAACCTTGCAGCAGCTTTCTAATGCATTTGAAGATTTATCTTGTCTATCTCGTTCTTCTTATCTTTAAGCTATCAAATTTTCTCAACTTACTATAACTGCCAGTACTCTTCTACAGACTCCTTAGTTCATCCACATCTTTTCTGAAGTGCCCAGAACTGAACATATTAATCCAGATGAAACCTGGACAGAAACAAGACAGGTTCATAGATCTTCTATAACACACTTCATTATCCAATATTTGCACCTTTTACCACAGTATTATATCAGTGTCTCATCTTTGGTTGGGATCATCTGCAATCCTAAAAACTTTTTTCCAAGGAACTGCTACCTGGCAGTTATTCCCCAGTCTGTGTTTGTTCAGTGGATTAGTCTTGACTAATGCTAAGCATAGTATTCTTTCGTTTCAGACCGTACTTCCAATTTCTATCACCATTTTGAGTTATAAAACTGTCCTCTATTGTTGCTGTCCCCCACCAAGCTTGGTATCAATTACACACACACACATATTTACATACATACATATACATTTATATACACACATACAGAAAAAAGAAGTAAGGGAGAAGGCAGTCTGCCATCCTCTACTACTTGACTTTACAAAAAAAAAAAAAATCCAAAATATCAGAACCACTTTTGTGGTTCCATAAGTGATGGCAAGAAATAACCCTCCCAGACAACTATCAATGCACAGAACTGGGTAAAGGAATTCAATGAAGAGGTTTTCACTACATGTAAATACCTTCTCCAACTTCTCATGATCTTTAGGTTGCACCACTCATTCCTTACTAAAACAAAATTTAACAAATATAGAAATCATACAAAAATCACAGTCCTCTTAAGTCTTTCTCTTGCAGACATGCAACTGCACAGTGAACAATTTGGGTACTTTGTAGACCTCCTCAGAACCATCCTGGTGATGTTGAGACATGGGCATCGTATGTAGATACACCTGCAGTGCTCAGACTTCCACCATGCTCTCATCCAACAGCAGCCTCACAGGGGACACGGTGGATCACAGCCAGCATGGCTAACCCCTTCCTCAGCCTCCAGTGCCACAGATGTGCTGTCTGTGCTGGAGACCCAACACTGCCTAAAGACATCCCAGGATATATAAAACTTCTGCCAGAAATGCTGCTGCCATATGCAGTCTTCTTTCCAATGGAGGAAGAAGACACCTGTTCCGGAAACAACCTTCTGCTCCAGGAATGGATAAGACTCTGTCCCTTGTTCATATAAATGAGAAACAGACCATCCACCACTGCTTATGGTCAGTGAAAGATATGATAAATCAATCCTGAACAAAACACGTTTGTTGTCGATGTACACACAAAACATTCCTGTGAAAGGGTTATTCCTTCCCAGTACTAAGTTGGCATGTGAAATACATCAGCAGGCAAGAAACTTAAATGGACAAGTAGAGGCTATTGCATGTCAAATGCCACACAACATGCTCGTCCAGTCTGTAAAACAATTTTAGATGGGCTTCTCATTTCTGAGTGAGCACTTCTGTGACCACAACAAATTATGAAAGTAGAATTTGGAAAATTTTCCTGGACTACAACTCAGGCCCAGTACTCTCATGAATATTCGATTTTTTTCCCATTTTCATGTATGTATCCCTGTTTTACTCCTTCGCTTGAAGGCTGCACTGAGGTAACACTGGTTGAATGCTATCTTATTTTGGTTCTAACACATGTTTTTTTGTCATATTTACAGCATGCCGAAAGTATTAAAAATTGGAAGTTCTTCTCATTGAGCATTATCTGATGGAGACTGATATATTTCATAAAGATAATTTTTGGTATAAATAACAAGTGGGATGCTGGGTATGCCGACAAGAGAAAGACCTGCCATGCCAGGCTAAGAACAGAAATATTTTGTAACTGTTTTCAATTCTCCTCCCCCTCTACAATATTTTTACTGAACACTTCAAACTCTCCTTAGTCTTTCAGTACTAACTTGGAGTAAGGTCACTTAGTTTCATACAATGTACTTAGCACAAACTTTTCAAAAGCGCTTGGGAAGGGCTATTTTCAATATTCAAATTACTCTATGTGTGTAGCTGTAGCATCCACAGGTCCAAGAAAATGTGACAGGACTTTCATTAATATAACAAGATGTGATTGTTGCTCTTAAATTTTGCTTGGATTTTAACTTCTCCAGTTTTAAAGACCATTATTAAAATGTATTTATTCTTCAGTTATTTTTAATCATAATATTCAACTGAAGTTTGGGTCAAAATAAATAACCTGGCCCAAGGGCCTAATTTGCAGTGAGGTCCTATTTCCGAGTTTGCTGATAACCTCATGAAGAAATAATTAGAACATTTAAAGTGACAAATTAAAGCCAATGCAATTAGCAATAACCCTCATGATTACTTAATATTTTCTAAGTGCTTTTGAAAAAGCAATGACAGGATTTTATGCTACAAGATAAAATTCTATTCATGTGGAGAAGTGAATTACATATGTTTACCATATTAAACAGGGAGAGAAAAAAATCAGATGGAGTAAAAAGATATTAATAAATTATCACTAGGGAGTATTACCAAAGTAAAATATCCACCCTGTCACTTGGTTCTGTCATGGTGGTCTGCCAGTCCTGAACTTACACCATCAATGCCCAGACAAAATAAAACTCAATTTCCATCTTTAAAACTAGTGTATGATCATTTGAACCAATTTAGGTTACAACATCTGATCAGAGAAACCCATTTTAAAAAATATTTTTCATGCAGAATTATGTGGAATGATCTTTTTTCTGCAGAACAAAATAAAACTCCATGGGATCCAAGAGAAGTCAGGCCTTTGCCCCAAAGACATGCACGTACCAAAATGCTCTGAATTTTTTTCCTCTCTCTCACGTAGTATCATTCTTGGTTCTTCACTCTTCTCAGAATCCCATTGATCACAGTCTGAAAACAGTTCAGGGATCAACAATTGCATACCACACACACAAACATGTGTGTATACCTGCACGTACATATATGAGATTCCACTGAAAGAATTCAAACGGAGCTCTTGGTTTTCTTTCCATTTAGAATAATTTCAGAATGGGAAATTAAATTCTCTAAGAGTCAGTGCTGCAGTGCTGCTTGGAGAAAAAAAAAAAAACAAACTGTTCTACTTGAAATCTGTGAAAAGATTTTGCATCAACCTCCAGGTCTGGAAGTAAGAATAAACTCATTAAATCCAAACAGACTACTGCTCAACTGAGAAACAACTCACTTCAGAAAAAGAAATATCTGTTTGACTGGTTAGAGACAGGAAATATTTTATTTTTCACACCAAATAATCAGTAATAACAAATATACTTGAATAAAGTAAGCACACGAAAATGTACAAGAAAAATTGCAGGAGCAAACCAATTAGTGCTTTAAGCAGCATCATCTAGACGTGGGATGTGAAACAAAGTACAAGTTCTGTGCCCCTGTGGAACATGTACATACAAGCTAGAACAAAAAAGAGAAAACCTAAACCAATCTTCCATTATAAACACATGACATATTAACAGCGTCAATTTATATAAAAGATGACCCTTCCTAAACATTTTACAGTATCAAATATAGTGTCCAGTTTTGTATGTAGACTACAGGTTTTCTGACACATTTGGACTCAGCAAGCAGCGTGCTTTGTACTCAAATGCAGATAATGCTAAAGGGAAGTATACAAGCAGAGACCTTTCCCAACACGGAGCAGAAGGGACTCCTTTCCCTTTGCAAAGGACAGATGCTCTTTCCATCCTCCCCGCTCCTCTCCCTCCACATCCAACCTCAGAGCAGAAAGGGAATGTTTTCTCCTCTCTCCATTGGCACACAAAGGCCAATGTTGATATACACGTCAACATATTTATTCTCATTTGCTATTGAAACTCATTCTCTCAACACCTGGGACAGGTTTTCTTCATATGGATACTGCAAAGGAAAACCATCTTCGGGAAAAAATCTGATGCACAGCATTAAAATAATGAATGTTGGTTGTTTCAATGGTTTTCTCTTTCGTACCATGAAGTTTTTGTGGTGATTTGCTTCTGTTAAGCAGACTAAGAAGATAAAATAAGCAGTGTTGACAATTGACTCTGTCGGACTGGTGGAACAAACACTCCAAAGGAGGCACAGCCCACAGAAACGTGGCACAGAGGAGACGGTGCCTCTGCTTGCTGAACTATGTACTGCTGTTGAATGGTAAATTCTTCTCTCACGCCTATACATATGCTTTTTCAAGTGTCTGAATGTTGGCAATGCAAAATGCCTCAACCTGCCAGTTAGCATGTATCACCAGGCAGTACCAACTGCTTTTCAAGTCATTTGCAACTGAAATTTTGCTCATGAAAAGCCTTTGCTTACCAGCCACCGTGATTGCTTTCTGTTTTCTTAAAAATACTAGCAAAAACAGGCTTAAAGCAAACCAAAAGCGTGCTTTGTTGCTTAGTAACCTGTCATGGAAGTTTTGAACTCCCTTTCAAGTTAGACTGGTTGACCATTCTCCAGAGAAAAAAATCTGGCTAACAAGTCAGCAACAAACACCATATTCCTCTACATCAAGTAAAATAAATTTTCTTTATTTTTAACTGAAGAAGGAGCAACAACAGCAGTGTCTCCCACAACATCTTTGTAGATTCTGTGGTGTTCTCACCAACTGGAAAAAATATTGCAGCAGTCAAAACATGGACAGGAAAATGTTTAACCGTAGCTGAAGACTTTGAAGAACTTGCATGGGCAGACCTTTCGCATCTCTCCTTCCTTCTTCACTTCATTTAATGTTTTAAAATCAGTTAGGATGACACAATCTCAGGTACAGAAATATTTTCATAACGAAACCAGCCATCCTTGGTCCCTGCTCCTGCCAGTGGATTTGAGTCAAGTGTTGTTTAGGCTGGAGGAAAACCCTGTGTCCAAGGACACATTCACCACTGCCAAAGGGCCACTCCATGTGGCTCTCTCCCACGAGGGCTGGCAGCAGAGCTCCATACTCACATGCTGCTGTACACAGACACTGCGCCATGCCAAACCAATAGCTCTGTTAGTTCAGCCGTACTTTAAAAAACGTCAGCAACGCGCTCCGCTGTCCAATGAAGACATCCTACATGTAGCTTAATACTGAGGTACAACACACAGACACTGATGCCACTCCCAGACAGCAAACTATCCCACGGGCTTCTCATTCCCTGTCCTTTGCCTACAGCAGCAGTTCAGTACTGAAAGTTTAACTGAAGTAAAAACACTTTAGTAAAATTTTAGTTTAATATTTTTATTTTAAACTCCCAAGTTGTTTTACTGAATACTTTCTTTTCCAACTGTCAATATTTTATTGAAGGTAGCAAGAACCCCCAAATCCACTTGCATAGCAGTTTCTGTGACACGGATCTGTTTTCTTAATTTTGGTGTCTTTAACAAGCCTCTGGTGAAATCCAAATTTCTTCTACACCAATATTTAATTTCAATTCCTTCCCATTTCCCAACTTCTCACAGATTTGCCGAGTGGCCCACTGAGTCCTGCTCTTGGGTGTTCAAATTTAGTACCCTGGGGAAATACGGAGACAGTAGCTAAACTTTCTCTTTAGCAGACTTCTCCTGTTCAAGCCTTACAGTAACCCTAAAAATTTACTTAGAAACTTATGTAATCCTGAGAGTAACACCTTGGTGTACGAACCTATATGAAAAAATTGCATAGAAGACTGCTGCAAATATATATTTAATCCATAATATATATTCAAAAGTAATATATTCTGGAGTTTTTACTTTTCCCAGATTCACATAATGCTCCTACATACAGGCTTCATTCCCCATTCACATTACAGGTAATGCAGAGGAAATTAAAAACTAAACATTTAATTAAAAAAAAAAAAAGTTTGTATCAGACTTGGAGAAGAACATTATTATTTACATCAAATGAAAAGTGTCCTTTTTAAAAATGCAGAAGTTATTAAGCACCTACCAACTAACTACAGAGTAAATAACTTAATTACATATTTACTGCCTACTCTGAAGGATCTCTACAATAGTCTTTTAAATGAATTTAAGTAAATGCTAGTATTCAGTTATTTAATCTTTTTTTTCTTGAAAGTAAATAAAAAAAAAAGTCCATAAAAGACTACAGAGAGATCTGCTGTTTTCTAAATAATGCGTTCAAAAAAATTTCAGACTCAAAGAAGAATTATAAAGCACGAGACAGAGCTTGCGGACTTCTACGCATGAAAGGCATCTGTCAGGACGGAGAAAGAGAAAATTAAATCTAGCAGCATAGTACCATGAAATACTAAAATGATAAATGCTTTTGGTTTGAAACACAGGATGTGGTATCAGGGTAAAAAGACTCAGGTAAAATGTTTCAATGCCCACTAAAAAGTAAATAGGATTTTTCTTTTCAGTAAACAGAGAAACGTTTCATCTTTCCCTTGAACATACCTGAATCCTTTCTGTGTTTATTTGTTTCTAATTCCACTGGTAACATTTGTATCAAGTTTTCCTCCTGTGATGGCATACTAAAGAAAAAAAAAATTAAAAGGACAAAAACAAAGAGAAAAAAATCAATGAAAAGAACACAATGTTAAGAAGCAGTAATGTTTAAGAGAGAATCAAAGGAGAGGAGAGCAGCTAAAAAGACTGAAAAAAGATAAAGGGCAAAGGATTTAAAAATTAAACAGAAGGAAAAAGATTAAAGAAAGAATGGCAAAAGGCAATGCAAAAGGATTTAAGAAGCCAGTATAAAGAAAAGACATTCAGTTATGAAAAAGGAATAGGAACTACTAGAAAAAAATACTTGAATATAATGAATCAAAAAACGGAATGAAAAAGTTAGAAATTAATTACAAGCAGACTGAAAGTTAGAAAACTTTTTCTCCATGAAATGCAGGAAATAAATACACAAGATCCAGCGAAATTTTAAAACCCTGATTCTATTATATACAACATCATTTAACAATTTTCCTGGTTTAGTCATTTTAATGATATGAAAATAAAATACAAAGCAATGCAATGCCAATTATTTCCTGTGCAGCTATTTATATGCAGTATGTGCAAACCTGAGAATAAAATGTGTCACTATCTAAAATATCAAATCCCTTTAGTTCTATTAATACTAGTATTAAAAATGAAGGAATTTGTCTACTTTATATAGGGTTTCAACTTCATTATAAAGATCATTATCATTACGAGTTTCTAAAGGGTTAATAAAGCTTACAGCTGCTTATTTTACAGTCAGAAGTACTGTATGGCAAGCAGTTAAAGACAAAATTATAGCAACCAACAGACCGACTGGACTTTGTAAATGTTACAATTAAATTACTACTAATGATATCATCCCTTTTAAAATGTCTAATAAACGTGCTCTTGCTCTAGTGGAAATACCTTTTTTTTTTTCCCCAGCAAAGACAGACAGGATAGAGAAAAGTTGAAAGAAAGACAACACATTCAGAAAATAGGAAGCACAAAGACAGTTCAAGGGTGGTGTTCTCTTTTGAACATTATACATCATATACACTGTGATTTTTTCAAACTTATATAACTTAGGGGATTGTTAGCTGTTCATTTCAGTATTTATTCCACGTACCCCGATCTTCTCTCCAAGTCAGTAACATTCAAATGCCAGTAAGTTTCATCACACACACAGCCTGCATTTAAAGGTACTGATTTTTTTCCATCCCTCTTTTTCTTAATTTCATTGTCTATCAATCAGCCCTGCTCCCTGACTTTATTAGAAAAAAGTAAACAGATTTCCAAATTTCACCTCTCTCTACTATTCACTATTTTATATACCACTTCACATGTTACCTCTTTTTTCTCTTGTCACCTCGTTTTTCTCTAGTCTCAATACTAATCTTTTTAATCTCTATTCACGTGAAATCATTTTCATGCCTCCAATCATTTTCAGTGGCCTCTTCTGGACCTTTTATGTTCCTGATATATTTTTCCGAGATGAAGTAACCAGACTACACCGTCTACTCAAACTAAAGGCGTAACATCGCTTCACTTAAATGCATTCTAACGCTTGTGGGAATATTCTCCAGACCACTCACAACACCACTTTTTTTTTTCTTTTTGGACATGACAATATATATTGAACAAACATTTTATGTGAACAGAACAAAATAACACCTACGTGTCATTATGCAGTAGAGAAATCTGAAACGTTTAATGAGAAGTAGTCCAAGTTCCCTCTCAGCATGCGCTGCCATTTTGCACCACCCATCGTTAATTGCCCACTGTGCTGAAAACTGATCATTAATGCAACTTTTTGTTTATGCATTCCATAGCACTCTGTAAACCAGGCCGGTAACGTAACTTCTTCCCCTAATTATAACATTTCCTTTTCAAATCTGAAGGATGTAACACCAACCAGTTGTCCTTATTTTACAGAAATGTCGTGTAGTCTGAAAGACTGGAGGAGGTCAGTAATCATTTACATATAACACACTGGATTTCCTCAATCATGTTTTTTCAAGCTTTTTAATTTGTAAGAATTAACAACACTTTAAATAAAATAAGGCTTGCATTTTGTTTATTCCATGCGGTAATTTCCACTGTTTTCCTCATTTCTCTACCTCGTCACTTAAATATTTATTTTGAAGTTGCTGTACACATTACCTTGGTCAGTTTTGTCCACTGTTACAAAAATGAGGACAAAGAAACTAATCCCCATTATCAATTAAAAACAAACAAACAAACAAAAACCCCCACAACCAACCACAACAAAAAAACCTTCAAGCTGCAATCCACACCTATTAACATCTCTGCCACCAGAGATCCCCCTGAGTATTTTTTTGTTCCAGAACTTAAATCTCCATCTACCTTCCCCTTAGACACCCAAGACTTGCAAAGCAGGACATTCTAGACAGCAGACAGCACTTCTTTCCATTTGATTGGTAACTTTTCCATAAACAGTAACTTTGAGCTTAAAACTTTAGCCCTGATAGAAGGAAGTCCTGTAAAATGTGAAATTTAATCACATGAACCCTCAGAAAATAGAGATGCCTCATGCAGTGCCATCAACAGTCCTGTGTAGAACACTGTTTGTACACATACAGCTCATCACCTAATAACTTCATGTTGCAGTGTGCTGGGAGATGTTTTTGCGAGCCTAAGGAACAGGTGGTTTCATTTCAGGTGACATGGGAGATTAATTCAACTATGGCACATGAATAACTTCATCAGCTATACAGAAATTAATTCTTCATTCTTCACATAGCTAATCTCACATGTTCCTTTATTCAGTCCCCAAAATAATGCAAAGCCCAGAAAGAGATATACTTACAGTAAAACAATATGTGATATATATTCCTGATAGGATTCTTTCTGAAGACTCTGATTTTAAGATCAGTGTAACTTTACAGAATATACTTGGGGTGGATTGCCGTGGATCAGGGACCCGGCGCTCAAGGTCAGTGGAATAAGCAAAAAGTTTTCTACGAAATTATTTCAGCATGCTTTTGTCAACTAATACAGCAAATAAACTAAATAAAGCACTGGTACACATGCTAAAACGTTCACTGGATTGCACATACTAGGACTGTGCACACTTAAAACGGATACAGGATTGGACGTTCTTTTTCCATATATATCAGCTAGAGTACTGGTATGAGCATGTTATATCTTATCATCTTTCCAATTATGGCTATATATCATTCTGGTTTCAAATTTCTAAAGCTTTCTCCATGTATATTTTTTATATATATATATATATATATGAATACAAATTTATCTTTTATTAGTGTGCAAAATGTTGCAATAACACAAATGCCACCAGACTGTCACTTTCAGGAACAAACAGGTCAGAGAGAAGTTTGTTTCTCACATTTTTGCAGTTTTTCTGCTACCAATGTACAATTTAAATAGACACCATTTATTGAAAGACACTGCAGAACTTTTTACATTAAACAAAAGTCATGAAAGACACATCAAAGAGATGCAAAACACACTAAAATGCTGGAAAATGCTCCATAACAGTGTAAAATTTCACAAAACAAAACAGGGCAAAATTTAGAGAAGGTGCCTAAGATGAGTATGAATAGAAGCATGTGGTCCAGAGCCTTCTTTTTAAAGCATCCTAATTGCAGCTGAGAGAAAGGAAAGCAGCAAGAGCTGTGCGATAGCTCTGTAAGAAGAGAACTGAGAATAGGTGCACCCTAAGTAACGATGAGCTCAGAGGTAAAGGCAGGAAGAGAAACGAGAGAGTAACTGCAGGAGCGGCTACAGCTCGGGATGGTTTCTGTGACTGCAGGCTGTGCACGAAAGGCACTGGAGAGGAATGAGACGTTGAGGGAAGATGCGAGAAAGTGGAAACATGAGACCAGAAAGCAAGCAAATATGCATAGTGGGACAGCTGCAGGGTTCAAAGGCAAAACCCGCATCTGTGGCAATGGGACTATCTTTAGCAGGCCCAGGCAGACAGCAATACTTTTTTTTTTTTCACATTCCATTCTTTCTAAGGTTTTCTGTACCTAAGGTACAGAAAGCAAAACAACTTTATTGTCTAAATGGAAAGCTTGCATCCTACAAAAGCTAATGCAAATTGCCAGAAGCAAGCCGGACAAATGAGAAACTCCAGGCCAGGGACAGAGAGAGCAGAGTAACGCTCGAGTTTCCAGTTGGGAGCCAGATAAAAGTAGGAGAAGGATGAAAGAGAAGAGAACTTTGTACAGCATGTTTCTCAGGTACAGCAAACAAGAAATGAGGAGGAGGCAAGAAGAACAAGCAAGCAGTAAGGAGCTGAAGACAACAACGTAGAAATGGCTGTGGAAAACAAAGGGCATTTAAGAAAATTATTTGAAGAGATTATTATTATTTATCTATTTGTTTGCCCCAGGAGAAAAGCACAGCAATAGACAGGCTGGTAAAAAGAATTGATATTTGCATAAGGAAAATAAATTAGTGCTTGCACGAGGGCTCCTTTATTGTCCTGCCTTCTTATCCCAAGTTCCAGTAATATTTACATTACATGACCTCAAACAGCTACACAAGGCAAAAACCCGCTCATAACATCCATGCAGGAAGCCCTACTCAGATTCTGGTTTCATGAAACGTCCTACCTGACCGAGCAGAATTTGATCGCATACGCCTGCGGCAGCTACGCTTCCTCGCTTCAAGATGCACTTCGCTAAGGACTTCCCACTTGTCTTTTTCCAAAAAGAAATTGACGAGTTTGAGTTCAGACAATGGAATATTGATAAACTCTTTTCTTTTTGAAATCATTCTTATTGGTTTTGACTACTTGATACTGAGATATACTCACATGAGCATACTTTTGAAGAAGGAAGTATTAATTAAAACGGCTATATTAGCAAAGACTAAGGGTTTTCTTGGTAATGAAATACAAACCACTTCCATATTTAGAGATGACCTATTGTTTCACTTTTCTTTTGTCAATACAATGCCCACTTCTGACTGTGTAAAGTACCTCTCATTTAGAAAAACATTATAAAGTCATTCTTAGTCTAGTGATTTCACCCCGCTTCTTGATTTCACAAAACCAGGTATTTTCGCTTCTGCAGAGCTGAGGACAGACTACTGGGATTCATAAAGTTATTTCCATATGGCGACAGTGCCCTACAGTGCTTTTAAGACCTCAGCTGGCTGGAATCAGGGCTTCTGCTCTGGGCAGTTGGTATTCTAGGAGCTGGACCTTTTGCATCCAACCACACTTCACGAGGCAGACAGAGGCTACATCCCACCACGTAGCATCTACCTCAAAATTGCAGTGATCACCTCTGTTTATGAACCCAGCCATCTACAGATTACTGTAATGTTAAGATGATCAAGTTCCTTCTGCTTTTCTGTTATTTCAACTTCAGTACACGATTATACTTCATTCTTTAAACTGAGTAAGAGCTACGCTTGGCATTAAAACAAAACCACATATATCAAGAAAATATGCGCAAACTCAAATAATCAAAAAAATTTTACTGTCATATTGTAGGAAAGAATCGTAAGTTTTCAGCATAGTAATTTTACCCCAAACTTGCCTGATTTTCAGTAAAATCTATTATTACATAGAAAACATTATATATTAATCATATAAAAAATAACTAAATCAACAACTGTAATACTTCCATCCAAAGAGAGGGGACAGTATATACAGAAATATCATAACAAGTATTTTCATTTTACTGAATCATCTAATTTACAGTTACTTAACTGATCTATGGTATCAACTGTTTTTATTTCTTAATTATCTTCTTTCTTTTTCTACATGTGTTTTATACCACTTCTTGATAGCAGATGACATGAAACCATCCCAGCAAGTATTACCTATGATGGCTGTCATGACACAATACCATGCAAGTGACGGCAGTAAGTACAAGCTGTGCCTTCATTTCTTAAAGCTAAAGTGAATATTTTAAGTTTTATTTAATCATTAAAAAACTAACTGAAGTGGCACTAATTAAGTGACTTTGAAGACCTATGAAGTTTTAGGTGAGGCACAGTGGTGGGAGGGAGGAGGTCCACCCCACCAGCGCTCCCATCAAGTCACGGCATGGATTCAGCTGCACTTTGTCGAGAGCGGGGTGAGAGAGGTTTCAGCAATACAAACCAAGCAGCCACCACAAATGATGGAGAGAAAACTATGCTCCAGAGTAAGGCTTCCTGGCTTCAAACTTTTTGTGTCTGTACATGACTAAAACTGGAAAGACTCTGGAGTTTTGGAGCTGTGCAACAACCCACAACCAGAACAAATAAAGATAATCACCTAGCAATAGAGAGAAAAAAAAAAAAAAAAGAAAAGAAAGATTTTCTCTCTGAGAAATACATGGAATATTTCACCAAAAATCCTATTAGGGTACATAGCGTAAAAATATTCACATCGTCTCCTGTTAGATAAGCAGAAGCTTTAGACAGACACACAGTGACAGTCAACACATTTACGGAGAGTGATGGAGCTGCAAGAGTGATACAGGAGGTGGCAACTTTTCCAGGCTTGGCACACCAGATGAGAGGCTTTACCTTTTTGAGTGGGGCTCTCCTACAGCGAAGCAACACAGAGTATCTTGTACAATTTGGCTAATGCAATAAGCTGACAAATAGCTACAGGATCCCAAGGTGTAAACGGATTTCCCTTTGCTGTTATCATTTCACCATTCCCATGTGTTTGAACAGTGTCACTCCTCGTTTTTTGTTATCTTACTTTTCATATTAATCTCTACACTATTACGTATCAACAAGAAAGAACCAGGCGCAATGAAATTTGAGGTAAAATCTTTTAACTGACGTTCAGGTGTGCCACGTTTGTATGTGGCTTATTTCCGAATAACTTTTCATACAGGTGAAATTTAAAAAGAGAGAGCTGCGAGTATACAACCAAATGGTCTGGGCATTACTCTGACACTTTTTTTCCTTGAAAATTCAAATGATCCCTGCAGGCAACCAACAACTGCTAGATCTGTGGAATGTGCTCTTTGAACTGTACAAAAGCCTTCAGCCTTTCGTGCATTGCTGCAAACAAAAACTGCCAAGTGTAATTATTTCTCAAATCTAATGTTATGGAAGTGTTGTACCATTTTTTTCACAGCTCTGAGAACAGCTGCAGAAAAATAAAATTTACAAGAGGGTTTCCCCGCCAAAGTTATATAGTGTGTTTATCACCTTCTGTAAACAACTGATACAAATGAACACCAGTCAAATCTCAAAGAGTGTCATTCTTTCTTTGGTGCTCTTAGAATTATATTTCCATGGAAAGAATCAAAAGAGTAAGTGGAAGGAGTCCTCCCAAGAATGATTTTTCATCCTTTAGCCTTTTTAAAAGAAAAAAAGCACTGCAACTTATATCAAAAGCACCAAACAGCACTTGAAAGAACAACAGAGGCTTAAAAATTAATAGTTCCCTTCCCACTTTTCTTTTTTTAACCTACACTTCTGTATCTAGCATTCCTGCAAACATCCACATACTAAAAGATACCTTGGTAGCTGTATTACAAAATACAGGCACGGCAGTCTAGATGATCTTGTACGCATCTGTAGTTCTAATGAGAACTGCCTTGGTTTTGAACACAGATGTATTCAACTTGCTGAACTGAAAGCATTCAAACTTTACTCACTGGATACAGACATACTCAGTAATATGACTTCTATTACCAACTTCAGCTATATCTGAGATTTTTAAGCTAAAGACGACATTGAGGTGAAACCAACTGCCCTTAAATAAAAGTTTCCACATCTGAAATAAATGTTACCCAACCATGAAGACGCCCAAATTCAAAACAGTCATTTTTGTTTGGATTGCAGAAGTGCCTTGCTTTAGAAAGCAAGCTATTTAGTTCCAGTGTAAACTTCATTACAATTCAGACATGAGGTGGAGCACTATCTACATGCCAACTAATTCCCAAAGCAGACCTAAGCTCCTAGGTCTTGTCCAGGATCCCTCGCCCACACCCACACGTTAAATTAGCCACAATATCCTGTTTCAAAACAGGAGGACAAGGGACCTGCAAAAAGCCCTATCCAGGGAGATCGAGCTCTGCATTCTGGATTCTCCTCCTCAGCCTGAAGAGACTCAGTCATAGCCCACGAAAGCCCCTGCAGATCCAAGCTGTGAAACAGTCCAGATGCACGGACCCTCCAATTGCAATCCTTAACTGATACCAAATGAAGGTGAGCCACTGCATGGCAAAAAAAAAAGAAGAACAACAAATGAAATACAGGATCCAGAAGGAGATCAAAGGAAAAGGAGCCTGACTCTACAGCTTGATCATGTGGACAGGATGGACCAGATGAAGGCACTTAGTGTGCTTACAGTTCCTTCAGCTTCAATAAGGGCCAAGAATTAGAATAAAACCCTGTTGTCTAGCATCTCCAGTTGGTTGCTGCATCTACAGGGAATCCTTCTCAGTCAGCAGAAGCAATGAACTTTTTGTCAAATACAAAAGCAGGACAAATACTTGAATCACCTCGCTTGTGCCACATCCTTACTTCAGCCATAGTTAAGCTGCACAGGCAAAAAGACACTCTGAATCACGTCCTCTGGCACAAAGAACAACAGACTCTGGACCAGAATAGGGCAAAGCACCTCCAAGCTGCTAAGGGGCTACCCGAAGCAAAGGAAATTAAAGCCAGTGCCCCAAAGAGATGTTCCTACAAGAGAGCTAGGGAACAAAACCATTTAATTCATGCATTAAGAAAAAAGTGAAAAGATTATGCTGCAACAGCATTGAGGAAGATCAAGTTCTTAAGCTTTTCAAATGTATTTTGTGACACTGCTCAAAGTGCAGCAGCACACAGCATCACGTTGTGCCACTACTTTGGTGTTTTAATAGCACCCTATTGTCGTACTTTAGACAAACACCTAAATTCACAATGACAACAGGAGTGTATCGCAAGATGCGGTCAAGGCAGGTGTCACTGACAGGCAGCAGAACCCCTCTCGCTGAGCTCCTGCAGGTGACAGGACACATTCTCCTCCCAGCCACAGCAAGGTACAGCTCCTCAGCAGCAACTTGCAGCAGGGCGAGATGACCGTGCTGTAAGCCACTGATTCACCAAAGAAGTTGGTCAGTGATGCCATCACCGAGTTTCTACAGATGCTATAAAAGGGGTGCTCAAAACTGTGACACTTTACTTTCATTTTAGACCTCAGAGAGAGACAAAGAGTCCTGCTTCGGGACAGGCAACACCTCACAGAACACCTTGCCATCTTCTGGATGCTATTTGCTGCTTTGCTTCAAACATGGACATGTCTGCTATTTTAAAAACAGAAAATATCTGCTTTTTCTTTCTTTCTTTCTTTTTTTTTTTAAACCGTCTTTGTGGTCAGCAAATCTTGGTCAAGCTTCAGTGTTAACACGGCTTATACAAACACTGAAGAGCAGACCACAGAACTGCCAGTGATGAACATAATGCCATCAAGAAGGATGTGGTCTCCAAGTTCATGGTAAATCAAGCCAACGCAAGCAAAACTTGTAATGGAGAAACTGCACTGAATTTGAATTAAAGAGTGCAGTGGCACTGTTTCTCCTTGTTGATCTTTTCAGCAGGAGAGCAAAAAGCAAAATACTAAGTATGTTCATGGGTTTTTAAAAGCATTCCATGTAAAAAGCAACAAAACGTAAAGTACGCTCATAACATCGTGAGTGAGAAGATTGTACTCTGGGAGGCAC
Source organism: Chroicocephalus ridibundus (assembly GCF_963924245.1). Lineage (NCBI taxonomy): Eukaryota > Metazoa > Chordata > Aves > Charadriiformes > Laridae > Chroicocephalus > Chroicocephalus ridibundus. The sequence continues at coordinate 191,695,968 of NC_086284.1, read as the reverse complement.
AAGAGCCAGGCAGTTCCTGTTGCAAAAGAGACACAGTTGTTTGTTTTAAAAAGTTACAAAATAAGCTGAAAAATGCAAAAATCTGTCATCAAGCAGGCACAAACACTACAAAATAAACAAAACCATGCTCTATTTTTTGATCCGTTTCTAACATCTGTAAAAAAAAAAAAAATACAATTAAATCATTAGTTTACCTTTGATATTGTTACGCTTTTTTCAAGCAAATTAAGTGGAACATCTCTTAGTCTTACTACTCTTTTAGCAATAAGGTGAGCAAATGTCAGGATTTATACAAGAGCAAAACCAGTAGAAAGGTTTGTTGAAAATAATCTTAAAATAGGCATGATAAATTCAACTGTTGTGAAGTAATGCACTTCACGAGTGATTTGTATAAGAGTAATGATGCCTGATTTTCAAGATGTAACAAGCTTGTTTCTAGATTTCTTAAATATATCACTGCTGTGGCCGCTGTATACCCAGATGGCACGAAGGTGAAAGTGTTTACACCAGAAGGTGCTTCCACACATTGTTTATGTGGGAAGTGTAAGAAAGGCATGTCGAAAGCAAACATGGGATAATCTATTCCTCATGAAGGTTTCCCCAGACTTACTAGAAATTTCCCTAATGCCAGTCATTCCTCTCTTGACGCAAAAAATTTCAAACCTGTGGATCCACATGGAAACATTAGTGTAATGCTGTCTATCTTCTGCTCTTCCTAAAACATGACTGATTAGAAGAAATCTGACAAAAAAAATCTGCTCTTGGGTAGAGGGTTTTAATGACAAACTTTAGCCTAAGGCACATTTCAAACCCCAAATGTTAATCCTTGAGGGGGGAAAAGAGCATTTATGATGGTTTCTCAAGTAGAACATTTGTGCTGCAAGCATCTGTAATCACCTAACAAGAATATTTTCTTTCCTCAAATTCCAGGATTCCTGTAAGTAAATAAAAATAACCCAATGGGTAGCCCATAGCTTTGGTACTGCACTGGGTAAAGGCTAGTGGACATAGTTCTGATGGAAGTGAGTTAACATTTTAATACTGTAAAAGACAGTAACCTGAAAGAGAGAACTCCCAAGTTTTACTATGAGCTATGATAAAGGAATTCACTAATGGTCTCTGCATTCCAGATATCAAGTCTTGTATCATCTTTCTGAATTTTTCTTAAAGAAAAAAGTCAACAAAGCCCACTAGAAGCTGGCCAAATGGAACATATCTCAGCCAGAGGGCAGTTAACTATAAAATCAGAGAACAAATGAACGACCAAGACTAACGGTTTCTGGAAGGGGCCCTCCACCTAGAATAAGAAAATGGAAACCAGTCACAAACTTAGAAAATGCCTTTAGAAATCAGATCCCCCATAATGAACCTTAGTTAGTTCAAAAGGAAACCTCCTCTCCACTGCTCCTTTTTTATCTTATCCTACAAGTCCCTCCCAGTCCAAGTGTATTTCTCTTCTGCGGGCTGTCAAGGTTGTCAAGAAGAGGGCCATGTGTTTTGCAGAAGAACGGCCGAAGTTGAGAAGATTCATGGATTAAAGAGAATGTAAGGTCAGAAAGGACGGTTAGATCATCAAGTCCGACTTCCTATAATATCACAGAATATAAAATTTCAGGCAGTACCTTATTATTAAGCCCAAACACTTATAGCTGATTAAAGAATAAATCCTTTTTTGCTAACACAATTGTTTCATGTCATGCTTTTTCTGCACTAGATTAAAAAGCTCTTTAGAGCACCAGATATTTTCTCTCTGTGAAGGTATGCTGTAATTAAGTCACTTCTCAAACATCTTTTTGATAAGGTAAACAGACCGATCTCCTTAAATATTTCACTGCAAGGCAATTTTCAAGCTCTTAAATCACTTTCATAATTGTTTCTGGCACCATCTCTAATTTTCCAAAAAGGCTGGGTTTTTTTCAGATGTGGCCACAAGAACCATAATCTGAAATTCAGTCTGTTTACCAATGCAGTAGAAAAAGATAAATTCACATCTTTGCTGACGTTTGGCTGCCTGTACATCCAGCACACTTCTTTCTTTGCCACATAGCATACCGTGGTTCCTCTCCTCAGAAAAAAAAGATGATAGGAATGAGATTTTTTTTTTTTTGCGACCAAGCAGTGTAAAAACAAGTATCAGCAGAAATTGGCAATAACAAGGAACCTTAACTACTCGGTCATTTTTCAGGAAAGGAGACAGCAGAATGCAGGCTATCCTGAAATGTGTTGGCAACCCCTTTTCAGTACAGAAACACGCAAAGCAAAAAAACATTTTAGATTTTACTTCAACCTTTGAGAACTCATTGGAAATGTGAAAATTGAGGGCAGCTTGGTTGAAAGTAACCATAACATGAGAGAACTCACATTTCTAAGAAAGGGAGGGAGAAGGCAGAATAGGAGAATAAAGTCAATGGAGTTTACAGAAGAGGACTTGGATAAATGAACTGGTGGCCAAGATCCTGTAAGGTAACTCAAAGGGAAGAAGAAAGAGTTCAAGAGAGCTGGCAGTTCCATAAAGAAATAACATTTAAGGTGTAAGAGCAAACTAAGTCAGTGTTGACAAAGGCTAAATCACAAACTCAAGGACCTGCAACTTCAGGAGAGTACAGATCCACGAACACAAGTATGCACGAGAGAAAAACATGACATGACAATACAGGGACAAAGTCAGAAGGGCAAAACCATAAAGCAAAATATAACTTCCAAAAATTGAATCAGCAGCAAGAAAGATTTTTTTACATTCCTTAATAGTAATAGGAAAATTCAAGAAAGAGTTGATCAGGCTACTTGCAAAAGATACAAAGACGGATATATTTTCCTTAGTCTTTGATATAAAAGATAAGTACAAACTGATAGGTAAAACCAGTGACAAAAGGGATAAAAAAAATCAAAAGCAGAACAGGCAAAACAGAGGAAGAGACACTCCAATAAATTAGATGATGTCAGATCAGCTGAGCCTAATGAAGCTCATACTTAGGGATAGGTAAGAACATGATGTTGGCTTGGGCCATGAAGCCAGCTGAAGAAACCGAATTCCAATGCCTTCAATGCCTGACTGCACTGAAATTTTGCTAACCTGTCATTTATAGCTACTTAAAACCAAATCAGTGAAATTATAATTTTTTTAAATTTAACTCAAATCAATCCAGTGACTAAGGTTTCTACCCTGTATTGCCACAAACAGCTGCACTGCCGCAACAGGTAGGACAGTTAACTGCAGTACAAGTGACTCTAATATAATTAATTGAAATTCCCTCACAGCCATTAGCGATTTTGCAGAAATTTTAGAAAATGGATGAAGTTGCAGAACAATGAGAAGGGAAAAATCCACTGCCTGTCTTAGGTGAAAAAAAAGGAGGTAAGGAATGACAGACTTGTCCAATTAGTTTCAGTTCCTGCAATATTCTTGAGAAAAACAAGACCAACAAGATTTTTTTTTCTTTTTTTACAACAGCAAAATAAATACCTGCCAATATAGTGTTGTCGTGAGCAAAATCTGTCAAGCCAATTAAATTTCTCCTTTAATAGAAAAATATTTTGTGAATGGGAAAGTAGTAGTGGATGACTCATAAGAAGACGAGGGAACAAAGACTAAATTAAACTACTTTAAAGCAGATACAAATTGTGTTCAAAGATTTGATGTAGAGACCACTAATAAAAGAAGGGTATTAAGAACTGGGTGCAACAGGGGTCCATCCTGGTCTGGTGCACTGGGTATTTTCTTTCATAACTTGGACAGTGAAATGGACATCCGTAATAGAAACTGTACTCTTGAAATTCTCAGATGATGCTAAGTTTGAGAGGAAGACAGGAAAACATCAGGGGTCCTTCCTCCGTGGGGTTTACCGAAAGTAATAGGAAATTACATTTAATTGATTTTGTACACACATAAAAATACATTTTAATAATTCTGAAGAGTTATTAAGAACCTGAAGCAGCTGAACTCACAACTACACCAAACCCAGCTTAAAACCCATAATCATTTGATTGTATGGCATCAACACACAGCAACAATAACTCAATCAGTGCACTGCACTTAGACCTATGTTTTGAAGTACATCCCATTTTCTTCTTAACTGTCTTTCTCCACCAGATTTTTCTCAACTCTGTATTAACTGATACATAACAGAGGGAGAAAGACATAACCTGGAAAATGTTAGATACTCAGTTCTGACCATGTCACCCTTTGAACGCATTGTACTACCAACTCTTGGTGATTCTTGGTGATAACTGCTGAGACAGAGTGAAGCAGCACTACCACCAGTATTAGAATGCTAGTGGCATAACTGACAGCATATTTCAGCTTGCTGGGATATTATCAGTGAACTTTTGGTGGTGGGCATGTGGCTGTCTACTCTTTCCACCTACGCTGATGAATATGTGCTGTACATTGCCTGCCCAGTCTTGAAGGCTTCAGGTTACCCTCACCCTCAGCTCTTGTTCCTGTAGATGCCACTCTTCTACCTCACCTGGCAAGCTGATTTTTTGTCTAGGCAGCATGATCAGTGAGGAGCTGCTATGAAAGCGCATGTCAACTCAAGCACCTCATGTTGCGCACCCATTTTGGCAGGTATGCCACCATGGAAGAGCAGGGCCGCTCTGCTAACGTTCTCCCTTGCCAGAAAGCAGTATCCATGCCACAGGACCATGCCAGAGATAATTTCATGTCTTCTTCATGGGACCACCGGACACTGCCCAGATGGCTGTCAGTGCTGTGCAAGAGCAGCCTGCAACAGCAGTATAGATACAACTACCATAACTGTGCTATATCAACCAAACAACATCCATGCTGTATTAGAGGCCCATGAGAAAAATTTGAGTTTGGACTGATGAACTGATGCCTATTTATTTGAGGCAGCACAGAATACACCGAATGAATAGTGGCAATTAGCTTTTTATGCACTGAGAAGTGTATGTGTGTTGTTAATAAAATAAACAGAAAACACACTTTTTAGGAATATACCTACAATTACAGAAGTATAGAAACTTCCCAAAAATATGTTATGTAAATACACTTTAGTAAAGAATTTAGGCAAGGCATCTCAGAAGACAAGAATAAATACATAAAATGATTTAATTTAGAAAAGATAAGCTCTTGAGACCTAAATCATAGAATCATAGAACCATAGGGTTGGAAGGGACCTCTGGAGATCATCTAGTCCAACATTCCTTATTATTTGAGGTAAAATATCGGCAGAACTACAAAACGAAACTAAACAGCTTCCTTTTTTCTTGTATATTGATGGTCTTTACCTTCTAAGATGAAATTGTTTCCTTGCGTTTCCACAATTTCATTCTATCTTAATCATCTATTTGATCTTCTTTATCAGATCATACAGAATGTTCAGGAGAAGAAAAGAACCATTTGCCAAGCCATTGCCTGTCAAGGTACTAAAAACTACTGCTTCTGGATTTCATATCCAGCTATTTCCTAGGCACCCTCCATTGTTCTGTCCATCTTTGATGCATACACATTGTGGTCAAGTTACTGCTACCTTGATATCTAGAATTTTGCATTTCTCAAATGCAGCCCAAACATTGCATCTATAGGGGTTTTTTTGCATTTAATTTCCAAGGTTCCTTTTAGGGAAAAAAAAGGGAAAAGTCCTTAAGGCAATATAAGCACTTAATCCAACTCAAATACTAAAGAGGACATAACCTTTTAAATCATCTTAAATATTTACGATGCCATAAGCTCTTAAACTTCCTGGAATACTTAGCCTTCCTTTAAACCTCACCGTACTCAAAGTCCCTAGAGCAACATAAGCACCTAAACTGCTTCAAATCCTTCCAAAGGACACAACCTTTAAACCAACATTCAGGGTCTAATTTTTAGAAATATTTTTGTTTCTTCAACCATAATTCTGCCTGGTTTTGTCCACAAAGCAGGTTGCTATTTAAGTACTATTCATATGCTTCCCTTGACACAATACTTTTCATTTGATGGAACACATGCATGGAAAAGACCTAGTGCACCCTGCCACATCGGGAAAAGTCAACGCAAATAATGGAAGGGATTCCCTTGGTGCTAAACCTGGCCAGCATTCAGCGTCACAGGAAGAGAAGTAACAGAAACACAAGATAGTCACCACAGCCTCACAGCACTTTGTTCATGCCTTTAAGCAATGTCTAATGCCGAATCAAGCCAAGTCCATAATATTTCACCATCAACTTACGGTAGCAATCAATAAATCACAAAATTTGACATCTGCAACAACAGCAGCAAATGTGATCTCTGGGTGGGAACCCAATAGTGTGTGTTAAAAATAGAGCCAGTATCCAAGCCACATTTAAAAAGTGTTCTGTTAACATACAGAAGCACGCGTTACTTCAGGATTTTAATTCTTCAGAACAGTGTTGCTCCCCCCATTCATTTTCTGGCCTGATTTATCTTTTTAACAACTGTGTGGTGAACTTAAATCATGCTGTTTCCTTCCTCCATAAGCTTTCAGACAGGTCTGGAACTGAGCAGAAAAACCTTTCCCAGTAAAGCAATCTTATACGTGCAAACTTGAGAGGCAAAGGTCCTTCTCCTTCCAGGATTTCCTGGTTCAGGCTTTCAGCGTTTCCTATAGCCTAGGAAGGGAACTGTCCGTGTTCCACTCTATAAAGGATATTTCATTTTTCATTCCAAGAGCAATTGGAGCATTAAGTGAAACAGTAGTGCCATAGATACAATTGAGAAAAATTACAAATACTTGGGTTTTTTTGATCTTGACATTCACAAGGCAGGTAGTAAATGGTAGGTCAGAGTCACGTTGCTCATTCTTAGGAAGCAAATAAAGGTAAAGCTGTCCATCTTCAGAGAACACTTAAAAACGCATTCGCCAGACTTCTGCATGACCAGCAAAGTCAACGAACATATGCATCTGCAATTTTTTAAAAATTATTCTTACATGACTTATAAGCCATGTCAATAAAAGTGCTGTATCCATCAATGAATGAAATACATGAAATATACAGCTCAACATTAAAAAAATTATCATAAATTGATGTTTCAACATCTTGACAATCTGAATGTTTGGGAGTGTTCCTACAGCTATCGAGCAATGGCTTAAGAGTTTTGAAGAGTCTGTGTTTATGGTGAGCCTGGTGGGCAATTATGACATTGTGCAAAGCATTATAAAGTCAATTTTACCAGGTTTTCTATTTTCTTTGTACCTTTACCCTCTGACCAATGAAATCAGTTGATATTCAAACATTTGATTACCTTGCACTATAGTGGCTGGTCTAATACGACCGAGAGTTAATGGGCATTTCATAACTAATGCCTTTCTGCCATTCAAGTAGTCTCAAATTCTTTTCCCTAAATTGCTACCAACTCTACTTTTTCTCATTTTCCTTGGTCTCCTTTATATATATTTACAAACTGCCTATTTCTTTACACCCTGTGACACTCAGTTTCACCTATGAGCACAAAAAAGGTAGAAAATTTTCCACTATTTGAGCCAGTATGACTGTTTAAAAAGTAAAGCAAAAAATTTGCAGAATTTTAGATTATTAAACAGCAAGCTACAGTGGACACAAATGTTGGCTTCTGAGTAATTCCTAAACATGGTGTTTGGATTTTTACCTTTGCCACTTCAGAATCACCATCTTACTGTTTCACAGTATGCTACCAAAGTAACGATCTACTGATGCAGTTCGAAGAGCACAAGAACAGGTAAGGCATTAACTCAGCGCCATACGCAGTGTCGTGGAAATGAAATATTGTCTGATGGGCCAAAAGCAAAAACTTTGATAACTAAGAGCTCATAAACCATGGTTAAGTGTCCAACAAAGAACTACAGATACCACCATAGAGCAACCTCATTTATAAACACTGACTAGGATAGAAAAACACCAGAAATGTCCACAAGATTAGAAACCTGGGCACAAAGCAGTGAGACTCTGTTCAGAAAAGCCGACTAAACGTGTCGTCTTCCCAGCAATGAGAGTAGTAAGTACTACAACCAATGCCCTGTGCAATGAACCACCTCATCAATATTGCTGCTATCAGCAATACTCTTTACTACATGCCATAGTAAATTCAGCATAGTATACACATATGTGTGTGTGTCTGCATGCGTGTATGTATACATATACATATACACAGCCCCCACAATTTATTACAATACAGAAGATGATAGAAGGTTACGACGAAACGATACTCAACTATTGGCTTTCAGTATTAGCTTCCATTTTTTTCTCTAACTATTGATAAACAAGCAACAACTTCACTATTCCTTCATTTATCATATAAGCTTAGAAAAGGGAGTTGAAAAGGACAGCCCTCCACAGGTCATCTAGTTCTCCTCTTTAAGATATCTGTTCAAAGTTTCCCTTAGAAATGTGAATAGAGAAGCTAAGATCAAAAATTCAAAACATCACCCTTTAAACGACAGTTTTAATGGAAATAGACCAGATAAAAGTAACTCCTGTTTCAGTACAGTTTTAAACATACAAAATAAAAATAGCCCACTGATCATGTAAGTACATGTGAATGTTTGAAAACATTTTAATTACAGAAGAGACCTCTACAGTTACAGACTCTAATCCAGTATCTAAGCAAAAAGTGGAAATATTACATTACTCAGATAAGAAAGGGGGGTCTTTTTGCAGACTTTTTTATGACAAGGAACCCTATGGTCTTATTTAACTAAGAAAACTACATCGGGAAACAGCGGAGCCCAACAAGAATGGCCTTGTACAGCAGAACGGCTGGAGCCAAGTACTTTCCACCCATGAAACATGTGCTTCAGGACATTTTATTTTGTACTTCTGCATACTTTTGGTGCATTTTGGGAGCCCTTGTTTAGCTTCATCATCAGGAATGTTCAAAGGGAAGGTAGTTTATCCTGATACTTCTGAAGTGCAGTCCTGATTTGAACTAAAATACCAACGGAGATCCTACCAAAGCCTATTAATACTAAGATGATAACCATTTTCTGTTCCAGGTATAAGACCATGTTATTTTTGTTTTGTATGGCAGTTTGTAAAGATTTCTTTTGCTGTGGCAGATCTGTATCTTTTATCTCTTTAGACAACTGAGTATTTCCAGCCATGTGCAGGGACTCAGCTTCATAAGCCAACTCCAGTACAGGAGCAACTCACTTGCAGACAACGGAGAGCCTTGGAATTTAGCTGTAGGGCTTCAAACCAAATTTCTCCAAAGACACAGGAGGTCTCAACTTCAGAATACCCGAAGGCTTCTATTTCATCATGAATTTTAGAGGACTTTACAGTAATGTATGCATGTTAGGGGATTTAGAATGATAAACTTCAACATGCATGCACTACATTATTGCAAAATCAATTAAAATTCATCTAGAAAAATTTGATCAGAGTCACTGATTTTTGCAGTTGAAAAAATAGGAAGTACATCTTTTACTAACATATGGCTGGGGATTGCTCACACGAGACTGCACAGTTTCAGGTAGTTCATCTGGAGCCCATCTCCCCCATGTTCAACATTTTCATCGGAAACAAGAACTGAGACATAATGACCTCTTGGGGGAAGGCTGATGACCTCGATTCTGCTCTCAATAACTGTCTCAGAAATCATTTATCACATCTTTCAAAAATACAGGTATAAGATGCACCCTGAGAATCAAAATACCATTTAACTGCTCCACTGAAGAGCTCTTTCTCCCTAAAAGACCTGATGACAGACCATTTTTTCCCCTGAGCAAAGATACCAGCTAAAACTGTGTTTCTTTCTCTGTCAGAGTAAAATTAGGGGAAGGAGGTGGAGAGAAAGGGGATCACATTTTAGTTTTATTCCACTGATGCTGCTGCCTGTCACTAAAAGATGAAGGGCTGAAATCCCATCAGTCTGGATTTGCAGATCTAAGGATGAAGAACTAGTATTTTTCTGTTTTTGCAAAAAACTCCTTGATGTATGGCTCCATTATTGAATGTTAACAGCTGCAGTTTAAATTACAAATGAGGTTCTATTAGCATAACCCTTACTTGGTTTCTATTTAAAAATATGATTTTAGCCAAAATTGTGTCAGTTGAGAACCTACATGTTTTCATTTGTTGCCACAGATAAAGGAGAGAAGCAATTTTGTATTTCACTACCACAGAATATGAGGTCTAGAATAGCAAAAATATTGAAGAATACTTTCAAGATACTATTGATATCTCCTTCAACAAAAGGGACAAGAGGCGAGTGAGGGGTCCTTAGCAATGATGTAGAAAAAAAGGCCTTAAATAGGCAGCAGTGCTGATGGGGCAAAACCCAAAGTGTCTTTTACAGTTGTCTCTCCAAACCAATTTTCTAAATAAGATTACTTAAAAAGTGCTAAATTACATTGTGGAGCAACTGTTTAATTAGCTTTGGTTTCCATCATGGATGTTTTCATCAAAATACACTATACAACAGATGGTTTCTGCTCTTATACTTTGCAACTACAGTGTTTGTGCAACTACTGTCTTGCCCTTGAAAAGCTGTTTGTGTTTAATGTATCTCATACCGATGGTTTTAACACATATAAATATGCTGGTTTTCTGACATATACGTATATCAGCATCTCAGAACTCAAGAAATTGTTACTCTAAATGGCCAGGTTCCAACTGCACTGTGTTTGCACAGTGTTACCTTCTGTAATATTACACAGCACTTCAAACTGCACAATAGCAAGCGACGGCAGTATTCATTCCAGGTATCTGAAGAGAACTCTTTTCATGGGAAGCAGTCAAAAACATCATCTACATCACGGAGCACGGTCAACGTCTGGCCACGATCCCCACACGGCTCAGGGGATGCACGTATCTCAATGGCAGAATCTGAAGAGACCCAGCAGCCCGAGCCAACTCCCACTGCAAGCAGCCAGACAATTCTGCATGATTTTGGGGTTGGGATGCGTATGCTGGAGTTACTGTTTGCCTGTACCAAGTCAATCCATTTCTCTATGCCTTAACATCTCCGTGTTGAAAATACTGATCTGCATGCATGTGACTGAAGCTTCCTGAATGATCTGTGTGCAGCAAGGGAATGGTAACCAACATACGGCAAAAATAATACGGTATTTCTGCATTCAGTCCACCTAATGATTTTTAGCAGTACTCCACAGAGGGTTAGGGTGATACTTAATTCATTAATGTTTTCTATAAATTTCTTTGAAATCCTCAGATGAAATGCAGTGTATTATTACTATTATTATATATGTCATGACTTACACCCCAAAGGATCCCACCATGCTTTGTTAACTGTATACAAGCATCCCTTCATTACCATTCAAATGCTCCTACCTCTGAAGCATAACACTGCAGCTGTTTACCAACAGACAGTAATCCTATAAAAACATTTACTGATCTTATATGAAGAATATTGTGTCCCATTACAAATGCACGTTTCATACCTTTTCCAATTCCTGAACAGCTCAACGCCAGGGAACCGTAACTGCATACAGGAGGGCACCAGAGTCTATAAAATTGTCATTTCAGGGAAAGGCATCTGCTTAGCTGGCATCTTTATTTAGTCTATCGCCCATCTTTCACTCCCTTATACCACAGGAAAGATACCTCAAATCAAATTAATACGGCTCCATCTCTCACAAAGTAGAAAATGAAGAAAATTGACAGTCAGAATGGGTGTAAGGTCCAATGAATGCTCTCAACCAAGTAATACAGGAATCTAAACATGCAAAATCCACTGGAGACAGGAGCGCTTATATAGGCTGAAGAAATGAAGACATGCTGGTAAAAAGGTTTTCCTTCCTCTCTTGCCTGCTTTGCGACTTGAGACAAGCACATAGGTAGTTTCAGAAAAACTATCAATATATATTCATACTTTCTAAAAATGCCTCCAACGATCAAATCACCTTTCCCTTTTTCCCTATTTGAAACTTCAAATTGCTTTTAAATTTTGAGTCAGATCAACAGTGTGATGGGAACTTGATTTGCTATCTCCAAGGAATGGGACTGACCCCATGTGGAATTTTTTGATTTTAAAAAAACCCTGCTGATTTAGATGCCTGTGCTGGGGACAACATTTGCTCTGTTGATTTTGATGCAATCATTACTGAATTTCTTTAACAGATACTCCTGAGGTTTCTATACTCAGATTCATTCACTGGACCCAGTTATTCTCAGTCTGCTGGATCTACTCAGTTTGAACCCTGAACATGGTCGGGACAAAATGTCAATCATAAAATAAAATTTATACTTCAATACAAACACACACAGTTCTTCACTACTCAAACATCCTTAGTTTAGTGGCACCTTGGCTGAACTGCCCTTTTCATTTTCTCAGAACTAGGGTCTTTTCGGTGGATTTTTGTGATAATGCATAAAATGCCATTCAAAGCTAAACATTCTTAAAGTAGCAGAAGCATAGGAATATTACAAATCCAACTCAAATAAAGCCAGACAATCGTGAAAAAAAAAATCAAGCCTATAAAACTTGTATCAACTATATAAAAAGCCAGCTTGTCAGCTTCAGTGAAGTTCTGCGTATATACCAGTGAGAATCTTGGCCAGCACGTACTGATATGACAGTGCTTCCAAGGAAAATATTTTGTTCATGTTTACAGCACATGGTTTACTGATACTGAGATATAAACACTGCTGAATGCTATTTCATGCAAATATATATTTATATATAAAACTACAAATAAAAAAATATATACATAAAATACCTCAAAATTATTAACATGAGACTGCTTCCCTTATCTGAGCACTTTCTCTAGGTCAATTTGTGAGTATTCTTTAAAAAAAATAGACCCCTCCCTCAGGCTGAATGCAGATTCCACGACTCAGGTATTCTCTGTAGTTTTACACTATGACACGTGGACTCTGCTACTACACAATGCTTAACTAAATGTACCACATTTTAAATAACAATGAAAAGATGGAAAAAATCCGAAAGAAACATCCCAGATAGAAAAAGTAATATTCAAAACAAAATTAAAACTGAAAGAAAAATTTGATACACCCCAATGAGGTCAATCAATCCGCCGTAAGTGGACATCCAGAAATACTGCTTACAATAAGGGATCACGTGTGTTTCTCCTACAACAGGACATGTATCATACTGAGTCCATCTTTGAAGCATATTTTACTCTTGTCCACAGTTTCATAACAGCGATGTTAAAAACATGTACGAAATAATTCAGGTAAGTCTAGTCAACCAAGGTAATCATTCAAATACATGGCCATTAGCCGCAAAAAGACATCTAATAAGTTACACTAAAATTCTTTGTCATATGGCTATATTTTAACTAGAAAGGAAACAGGAACGTGTACATTCCTTCTAATACCTTTTAGACCCGTTCTACTATCCCACAGCAAGAAAGTGCTCCCCACATACAGCTTTGATTCATGAATACTGGACTGAGGAAGGTGGTATGTTACCATCCTATGTTAGGTGATGTGGTTGCCGTTACTCAAATATAGACAGTAGTTTAAATTACTAAAAAATCTACAGTACTTCAATACAAATGGAAAACAGCATTTCATCACAATCTCCTTTAATAGAACACATTATCAATACTACTTGATAGCAGAGCAATCTTTTTCAAATTGGAAAGTCACCTAATTACTTGCTTTTAAAAATTAGCTAAAAGCACATTTTCATCCGTTATGTTATCATCAGACTTTTTCTTTCAGTCTTTTGTTGCAAGCTATCCTAAAGCAACAATGCTAGAATCTCATGATAAATCACTGTTACTATCTTACCAGAAATTAAGTAACGACATAGAGTTAAACATTAGCGTTTCTCAACCTCAAGACAAAATATAAGAAAAAACGCAAAATCTATTGATATTTCATTGTTAATATTAAAATGGCATTTGAAGAGCATTTTTTTAATGGTTACATACAATGTCTAAGCAATATGGAAAATGTCCTTTTAATAAGCTTGTATGTATGACCATAACCACAAAGAAATAATTTAAAAAAGAATTTTGTTTACTCATGTGGAAGCAGGACGTTTTTGTCAATGTCAGTGGTAACATTCCTGCCTCCTAAGTCTCACATTATGTCACATGAGATGGAATTTATCTGCCTTAACATTTAATAGAAAAGTTAGATGTCTAAATTTGTGCTGGTCACTTTAGGCTTCTTTTATTGTCAGTGACAAGAAACAGGCATCTCCAAAGGATGAATCATCTCAACTTAAGACAGGCATGAAAAGACGCTATGGGAATCCTCCCCTGGAAGCCTCCATCTCTCTTCACTGGCTCAAGAAGTCTATAGTCACCGGCTCAGATTTACACTACCTATGTTTTTAGATGGCTAATATTAGGGGAAATTAATCCCACTCTTGACATCCTTCTCAAAGAGTACATGGGAAAAGTAAGCGTAAGATGCAGAAAAACAGAATTCTTAACAAGCATAAAAATCAAAATACACTGTCCCAGAAAAATTCAAAAAAACAAGACCCTTTTGTGAAAATAACAGGGGATCTGTACATTTGAAATGTCATACAGTGTTTGATCTCCAAGCCAGGACAGACTCAATCATCTCTAGGAGCTTAAGAATATACAGAGAATATTTTGAGAATATGCTGACAAAGTAATACGCCTCTTCTAATTATGAGTAAGCAGCAATTTTCAAAAGCTTTTAATTCGGTGCAATAACGATAGACATTCAGAAGCATGGCAAAAGGCACATCTTATAACCCATTAAAGCCTCACTCTCAAATTTCAAGTCCTTGTTCAAAAGCAAAGCAAAGAGTTCCTAGACCCTTTTTAGAACTTTTTTTATTTCATTTTCAGAAATGATACACCCATCTCACAGAAGCTTTTGCAAAGACATTCAGCCTATAGCAAAACTGCGGACAGAAAATGTCTGGCAAACTAATCAAAGTTGAAATGCAAGAAAACTGACATTTGAAGAGAGAGTTCCCTTTTCCTAAATATTTCAAAACACAAGTAAGCCCCTGAATCACACATTTGTAGAAGATGGAAGACTACATTGTGAAGTAACGCCATACATTTGCCCAGTTTTTACATGTTTACATTGGCATCCACTTGAATTATGGACTGTCCCAGAATGGCCATTTGCAAGTACCTGAAAACAGAGCTTATAATGAAATTGTTAGGCTGCTTTATAGGTCTCATTGACCTCTGACAAGACTCCAGGAAGACAGCTATTTCTATTGTGGATTAATGGATCTCTCCTCCAAGGCTTTGTCCCTAGTCTTGCCTTTTTTTATTTTTTCAAACACAAAATTATACTAAAAATATGTCTTCCTTTCCATGGATCAAGTGAAAAAGATACTAATTTTAAATGCCTAAAATCCCCATCATGTGACTGTCCACATCACACGAACTATGATGCTAATTCATAGCTAAAAAATATTTTCACAGACTTCAATGT
This sequence comes from Chroicocephalus ridibundus, assembly GCF_963924245.1. Classification (NCBI taxonomy): domain Eukaryota; kingdom Metazoa; phylum Chordata; class Aves; order Charadriiformes; family Laridae; genus Chroicocephalus; species Chroicocephalus ridibundus. The sequence goes on along the minus strand of NC_086284.1, from coordinate 191,680,665 downwards.
GATTTTTGAAGTTATATTCACAAGTCTTTAAATACAATTTAACACATTTTAGAAAGCTCGCAACTTCTGCCATTCCTCATCTTTAGCCAAAACTTAAGTAAAAGGCTAAACCAAATAGCTAAATACATCAAAATAGGGAAAAAAAAGAGAAAATTTTAAATATCACAAAATAAAATAGCAGAATCTTGTCTGATTTTGCTTGACTACAAATATTCCCAGAATCATAGAATAGTTGAGGTTGGAAGGGACCTCAGGAGATCGTCTAGTCTAGACCCCTGCTCAGGCAGGGTCAGATCCAGCAGGCTGCTTGTCACCGTGACCCCTTGGGTTTTGAGTATCTCCATGAATGAAGAGTCTACAGGCTCTCCAGGCAATCTGCTCCAGTGTTTGACCATCCTCAAGGTAAGGGAGTTTTTTACATTATGTTTAAATGGAATTTTGTGTATACAGTTTGTACCTGATGCCTCTCATCCTGTCACTGGACCCCAGTGAGAAAAGTCTGGCTCTATCTTCTTTACATCCTCCCATCAGGTATTTAATGTGAGAATGAAATGTTACTCAGTATTTTGCTGTTCATGAGAGGCAAGGATCTTGTGCTTAAATTAGTCCAACCACTAATCATTCGATAGCACCCAACCCACACGTCGTGCTTGGTGCTATACAAAATCAGGCTAGCATTTTGAAGATTCAGAAATTATGTATGTGTACATGAATTATACAGTATCATGCCTACAGTATAAGTTACTATAAGACACCTGCTTACTTGCTAGCCATTTCTGACCATTTCCTGGTTTTGGAGATTTGAATTTTAATTTACAAAGGACATAAAAGACACTGCACCACATCGGTGTGAACTGCACAACAAAACAGTAGTACCCCATTAGATAATAAGTAAGGGTGCCTCACTCAGGTTTTTCCACTATTATACATGGTGGAGCACTGAAAATATCTACAAGGTCTGAGGCTGTAGCTCACCAAGCAATTTAGGCTGCAGAGATTAGCAGAGCTGCCAAAAGAAGCTATCATGCACTCCCCCACACTTTTGGCTGCTAATTCCCACCCTTTGTACCAGTCACGGCCCTTGGACAGCCATATGGGAGAAGGCTGCGATAAACCCAGCTGAAAACAAAACTGTATAAATAATTAGTTATTTTGAGCCAGATCCATTCTCCAAATTTATGAACAGCTACACACGCTGAGGGAGGACGACAATATGGGGAGGGGAAAAAAAGCTGGCACTGCTTCTTACGCAGACGTGCCAGGTTCAAGCGCTCATCGAACACTTAGGCTAAAGCTAAGCCGTCAACGGAGAGATACAAGCTACTCAAGGAGTAATACTGAATTCCCTAGGCATTACTTTTAGGATGAGCTGGATCGGCCTTTGGAGATGTCTGCTTCTCTCCTGAGGGTAAGCAGAATCTAAGATGACTAACTGAGATTTAGCTGCTTAGTTTCTACGTATGTAAATTAACTCAGATCTAGATGAACAGAAAATGGTAGAAAATCAGGTTTGTGGCTCTTACACCACTTCATTTCCATTAACAATTGCCATTTGGAAAATAAGAATTTTAGTATAGCTTACCATCACACAAACATAGGAGGAGTATGTATTTTCTGGATGCTCCACAGATTTCTTCCTAAACCATATTTTACATCTATAAGCAATACATTTCAGTGACATGGTACAGATTCCTCCCACAGAGCATATAAATCCACAGTTTGGTTATAAATCACTTACATTTCTTCGGAGTCACTTAGTCACCTTGCCGTGCTGTCGGAAGGGACGGTCTTTTCCTTTGTGCTCAATCTGGTCCTCCTTCCAGAAGTGGCTGTCACCTTTATGGCAGGTAAGGACAAAAGGTCCTTCACTTTCACTTGAAATTATCTAAGGGTAAGAAGGGAAAGGAATACAGTAAGTGCAAGCATCCATATCATGTTTTATAGCAAAGTATTACAATCACCTCTTTAAAAAACACACTTCAGTATATTTACTGGGCCACATTCTTATGCACATGTATTGCATACCTTGGAAGAAATCCCACACATTTTACATCTTTCTTTCTTTGTATGAAACATCTAAAGTAGTCTCTGCTCCTAAAGTAGTCACCTACTCCACTCCTGAGATTCATAACAAGATTATATTACTTTAAAAAGTCCAAGTGTACAAATTAAAAGATCATTTCCTATTATTGATGATTTACAGTGCACCACCAAGACATTTTGAGTACTTTTGGCAGGGTTCAAGCAGGCAATCACAATTTGCTGAACACAAGTTCACTGGAAACAGTCTTGGTTATCGATAAATATTCTAATCTGAACCTTTTGTTAAACAGAACAGCTTTCTATTGTAGTACATCTTACGCTCAGAAAGTGAGACCCGGCGTTTACAATGGATAGCTCCATCAGACCACCAGAATCAAAACCATAAATTGAATGTTAAAAATTAGTGGGAAAGGAATAAAGAACAAAACATAACACATCATTTGCCACTATATTAATCCCCATCTTGAAAAGTGTGCTCCGCTCTGGTGTCCAGCACAGAACTCAACACAACAGAACTAATTAGCAAAGGTTCAGAGAAGAAAACATACATGATCAAAGATTTGGAATGGTTTTCATGTGAGGAACAATTCAGTACACCCCAACTATCCCAACTGGAAAGGAGACAACTTGAGGGGGGACATGACAGCAGACTACAAAAGCCTGAAGCACAGACATCATGTGTTCTCTATCCCTTGAACACAGGAACTGCCTAGTGAAAGTCAAGTTCAAAGCAAAAAGCATGAGTTTCTTCTCCACAGAATGGGTAACAGAACTGTGGACTTCCCAAGGATGCTGCTGATGCAAGAAGTTTTCATGAGTCAAAAGGTGGAGGCACCCTTAGAAGAAAGCATTCACTGGAGACAGAGAATGGCTGAGGTGAGCCAGTGGTCTGAACCAGGCTGACCAGTCTTGTCTCCTTGCGTATTCATTTATGCTAGTGTTAATTCAACAAATTCTTATATGCATTTTACACTGATATTCACCACGAAAGAACCAGAATTACCGCATTAGGTACACAGGGAGTCCAGTCTTACTTGCAGTTGAAGTATAAGCTAGATCCTTTTGAACTGCAAAGTGAACTCTGTATTTTACTACATGCTTAATAAATTTGATTGACTTTTCCAAAATAGCATCACCACACACACACAAAAAAGCAAAGTCTTACTGTAAAGCAGCTTTAGCCTTCCTCTCCCTGGTCCACAGTCCCAAAGCAGCCAGGGCAGAGGGCTACAAAGCAAGGTTCTGCTTCTCAAGTTGTTTGCTGGTCTCATGTGTTTGAGTCTGTAACTTCATCGATGTGTTCCCCCTTAGTGAAACACTTATATAAATGCAGGTTAGCATCTCCGTGTCCCAGGTTTCATCTCAAAGCAAACCTTAAAATCATGTACTCTGTATTCCAATATCTCCTCTTTTGCTTTAATCTCTAGGATACAGCAGTGTTTCTGATTTATTTTGGGTAAGTGCAGATCAATTAAAATTCCTCCAGGGAAGCCTTCTGAACCAGCAGAAAGTGAATGACTGCCACAAACACTTTTTGCTCTCATGGACTGGCATGTCAGTTTTTAGCAAAAACTATGTTAATTAATTCTATCCACACCTACCAGGTGTACCAAAGGAATATAACAAGTCCTTTCTGCTGTCTTGCTAGATACAGATCTTTGTGTCTGTGAACTGAGTATCCCTATATGGAGACTTATGCATTGGCACATTATACGAAGAAGCAGCCTGTACTAGCACAAAAAAAACATAACAGGACAAAAATAACTTTGTTCCGACACCAGTATGCAACCAAAGTTCCTTTTCCAAAATGCACGAATTCATACCCTAACATTTCACCCCAAAATCAGAAAGTTTCCACTACCTCTACGCACACACCTATTTATTAACGTTCTTTTTAGACCCTACAGTGAGGAATTTGAATTACTGATACTTTTTTTGGTCAGCTTAATATATCAGATCAAAGTATGTTTGCTGTTCTATCTATTCCCCCTCATCACTTCTACGTTCTGCAAAAGAAGGGGCTGCTAAAAGAAGGGGCTGCTATGATGTTTGCTGTTCTGTTTGCTTCTGCAGCTCAAATGGCTACACTGAGGATGAAAGAAAATTCACTGTACAGCATGCTAACGATCAAAGACCCATGTATTACTGGCCTATAGCAACATTTTAGGCCACCTCTCCCTTTTAGCATTTGTCCAACTTCTCTGTTTAGAATGTAAAATCTTAAGGGCAGGAATATAACCCATCCAGCTGAAAAGGAATCCAAGTTCTGTTTGATATCCTGCACGTCGCAGTGATACTAACTATAAATATGAGCAAGCTGTAGCAAACAAGAACTGAATGTCTTAGAATTGGTATATGAGCAAAGACAAGCTTCTCACAAAACTGCAAAATTCAGAGAAGTGGGCTCTACAGCAGGTAAAATACTATTGCAGGTTAAACCCTTTAAAAACGATTTGACAGTAGCAATAACAACAATTCAGAATTACCATCACCACCACTTCAGTGTTAGGAAAGAAAAACCGTAAGAACAGGTATTAGAAGACATCTGCCTACTGGCTGCCAAATAAAAGCTGTGATTCTCACTCTTTCCATACATGGCTTCAAGTTACAATTTAAAAGTTCACAAACTCTTCCTGTGAATATGATCTTGCTCTCTCACACAAGTGCACGTAAAGGGGGAAAAGCTGATATGCAATTCCCTCAGCTGCAAGTGCTGGGAATCAACAGTTACCCAAAAAAGTGTGTAGACTAAGAATGCTTTCTTTTCAATCACTTGTTATATAATCCCATCTGAAGGTTAAACGAGCATTCATGCTTGCTTTAAAAATTTATTCTGTATATTCCCTAATTCACCTATATTCCTTCCTGGTGGAAATCCACTTATATCAAAGATATATGAAGAAATTTTTGCATGAAGAATCTCTTAGCTTATGTTTTTGATTTTTGAAACAGCACATTGATACAAGTAACCTACAGGATTAAAGCGACGAACATATTCCAGCGTACACATATATTTATTTGGGATATTAAAAGCTACACTTGTGTGCAAGCTCACACCATTTCCATAAATTACCTAAGACACAAAGTAAAAGCTACACACGGTAATGTGATCTTATTAGCATTACTGTTATGGGACTTTTTTGGCAATTCATAAAGCCACAGCTGTGTTACAAAGCCATCCCAAATAAGCATTGGTAAAATACTTTATCCCATGACTGCCACGTATTTTTAGATTATGTTACAGAAAAGTGCATTAGAGAAAAAGTATTTGAGGACTGACTACACAAGCGAGGTTCTCAATTGTTTTGGGATTATATACCTTATTTACAAAAAATCCAATGGCTCAGGTCCCTGACTAAATATGCTAGAAAATTCTGGTTTTGTTTGTAAGCATCCTATTAATTTTGCTTTCAACATCTATAGTCTATTGGGTGAAACTAAGTAAAAGACTAGTGCAAGACCTGGGCTGAATCATAGCATATCAACAATCAAGGATTGGCATTTTCGTTTAAGACTGAATAATATTTACTCTAGTATGTAATTGTATAGTCAGCCTTTACAATCATGTGTCTTTAGTGTAGTGTTTATCTAAAAGCCTTTACCAAGAAATCTTATCTCACAAAAAAGTAAACTCACGAAAACAATCACTGCTTTGCTAATAAACGCTGGAACCTCCGTTAAGAAAGATGTATTAAAATATAGCAACAAAAGACACAAATATAACTGTGCAAAGGTCCCTTCCAGCTGATCTCTGGTACCATGGTCCTAACCTCGAAACAACATAATGAGTAAACAAGAGATCAGGCACGACACAAATAATAAAAGAAGTGAAGGTGTTATACTGGAAACTTCCCTAAATGTTGTGCCATTAAACTGAACGAAGCTGTTTGGCTTGACTACAATTTAAAGATGATTATTATGCTGTGATCAAAACACAATACTTCAGAAAACATCAGAGTTGGCACTATTTCCCTTCTTTCACACATTAAAAAGAGAAATGCAGGACAAATGATCTATCTACAGGTAAAATGCCTCTACTACTAGAGCCCATGCATTGGTGCCATTATAAGAACCGATAATATTCCCTATATGTTTATATAAATCTCCCGCAGGACCTGAAAACACCCTCTAAAATTTGAAATATTTTAAAATCTAACCTTCTCATCAGTTACATACTGAACTTTCCGTCTTCTGGATTTGGATTAACATTAGGAGCTAGAGAAACATTCCTGTTTCTCTTGCAGATTTATTCAAGTTTTATTTAAAAATATATTGACCAGAAGTACAACCTTAAACTGAACTGTAAGAGGATGGACTGGCATGAAAACAAAGGTAAGACCCACATCCAAATAATTCCTTGCACAGCTGGCTGTCTCCTGTCACAAAATAAACGCTATATACGAAATAGATGACGGAAGGCACAGGCTAACTAGCTGTACCAGGCAATCTGCCAACAGAGATATAATCCCAAATGGATTTGGGACAATCGGACAGAATAGTTTTGTCAACTGTTGTTAAACTAACACCCAACCTTAAGGAGGTTAAATAGATAGTGGTAATCTCGTGTAGTAGTCTTCTGGCAGCTACGGCTGGGAATATTTTTCTCCAGCAATCCCCAGTGGGAAGAGTGACACCTACTTTCTCCAATATTCCTTCCAGCTCTATTTGCCCTTCTCTTTCCAACGTCAGGCTGCCACTCGACACAGGGACACACTGCGGGATGTACCTAGATGACTGCTGAGCAGTTCGGTCTTATTCCAGACGTGCAGCGTCAGACACAATTGAGTCAGTCAGGGCTCTGCAACAGGCACTGGCACTGACAAGATGATAGGAGGAATTCAAGTCTTGTTTTTTAACCCACCTCATTTCTAAATGGTTTTGATCCCAATCACCTGAGAGAAACTCACTCACCAATATACAGTACTGTTACAGTGCTGCGGCACTCCTAGACCGGGGGGTGCAAAACGTTTCTGTAGAGGGAGAGATGTGAGACATTTCATAAAATTTCACTTTTTTTTTTCTCCCTTTCTCTTTTTCCTCTTTCTTTTGCCTTCTACTCTCCCTGTTGCTCAAAAAGCTCTCCCCTCCCGCTGCTCCGTGAGGAACAGGCCGCTCGCATGGAGCCAGCAGGGACAGAAGCAGAAGAGGCGAGCATTCAGTGACAGCCAGGATGCCTCCTTGTCACCTTAGGCAATGCTGGGACATGGGAAGGGCTTAGACGGGATGCAGCAAGGGTCAGCGATGCTGAAGCCAAAGGCACAAGGACACGAGGTTTGAAAAACACACTAGGATTGATAAACTCTGGAGACTGGGACAGCCCAGACAGTAGAAGCACATGTTTATTTTGAGGGGATCATTTAGATTTTTATACAAAACAAGGAAGACCTAATCTAAAAATGTGACCACCACTGTGCCTGAAGGGACTTGCTCTTGTGGAACTACCTGCTTGCCCCTGGGTGCTGTACGCAGGATGACACCCCCTGCGACATCTTCAAATCCAAAATTTCCCTTCTGAACTTTGTCAGGTTGGGATGTAATTAAAAGTTCAGATACACTGTGAAGTTTTCTAAGACAGTGTGATTTAATTTTTTTTCTTCATTATATTGGCTAGTATAAATTTATTTCACAAAGCAGTGCAAGTCACCTTTTTGAATAATTGCTATTTGTATTGTCTACTTAATTTTATACATGCAGAGCATCCAGTGGTTCTGGGGCATAAAGGCAAGATTTCCAGAGAGGATGCAGCCGCATGATTACTTAAGCCGCTCTACACTGGGGCTGAAGCAGTCCTAACTTCCCTCATCTTCCTCTTCAGCTCCAGCTGCAGACTCCCACTCCCTCCTTGTGCTGACCTGGACATTTGGACAACTGCAAGGTGAGACTCGATGATCTGAAAGGTGCCTTCCAACCTAGACAATTCTGTTCTATGAGACAGACCGGGGAGTTCAATTATTTGAAAAAATTCCTGCAAAACTAGGGATCAACTATTTAACGAAACGGGGACATCCCTGACAGGGCAAGAGAGGAGTGGGGAGATGTGGCCTGGATGAAGGTGGGACCACTCAGTGGTGATGTGGTTTGGCTCACCCTGAGTGTCTCGGGGCGCAGTCCGATGAACACGTCTCCCAGTGGTGGAGGCAGCGACGGCACCACCTCCCCCTTCCCAGCTCTGCCCACCGAGCTGCGCCAAGGCAACCGTGCGCGGAGCTGCAGGGTCAGCTGTGCTGGGGAACTGTTACGGTTTGAGACAACCTGTAACAATTTATTGTCATTCAGACAATCATTCCACTATCTGATCAGCCCTCCCCAAGTGCACAGGAGAATCGGGGAAAACAAAGAAACATAAGGGTTGAAATATAAATAGATTTAATGGAATAAGACTAAATAATTAACAATAATACTAAAGAACCAGTATTGATCCTGATACTAATATAAGATATACAAGGATTATACTCAGCCCATTCTGTCAGCAGGAAGCTGTGCACTCCCGGCAGCGGACAGCAAATGTCGGACACTGCAAGCGCTGGGGGAGGGAAGGGCTCAGGGGCCTGGCACCGGGGCAAGACGTTCTCTGGACTGCCACCATCAAGGGAGAAGGAAACTACGCAGCAAACTTTCTAATTAATATTGAATGCGATGATCACAGTATGAAATAATCCTGTCGGCCAGCTTGGGTCAAGTGCCTGGGCCTCGCTTCTCCTCATCCCTGCACCTGGCAAGGCCTGAAAACATCGAGACCTTGAAACCCACATACCACAGCTGGCTATAAAGTAAATATTTTCATGAGTTAAGGCACTAAAGTGTTCTAAAAGTGCAGTTTTCCCAAGCATTAGAAGAGAAGTTAGTCCTGCATCGCCCAACCCAGGACAGGAACTAGTCTAGATGAAAAGCAGCCTGGCAAAGTACAAGCTGTTTTCAGCCTCACAGAGTCCACCTTGCAGACCCACAAACAACTGCATGAGCATCTTCAGAGGAATAGCAATGAGGAAAAGGAACCAAAAGATGCTCAAGCCAGCACTGCTACTAAAGAAGCATTTACCACCCCGTGACCTAATCAGCCTACGGACTCCAGCAGTCAAAAGCTATCGGATATCGCTGCTGCCCACCAAGTGCCGTCATCCCCAGCTGCCTCCGCTCCTCTCCAGCCTACAAAGAAGCGCGAAGACCCCACGCTACAAATGAGCTGGAAGCGCGGTCCTCCGGTCACAGGTGTGGGCTCTCCGACAGCAACCCAAGGACAAGGACGGGCTGCAGAAGGGCAGCAAGGGCTGTAGCATTAAAACGCAGCAGCTGCTGGTTTTGATTTACATGTCTCAGAGAACTGGGCCCCATTACTCGAGTGGATGTACACTGCTCTGGCACGCTTTGCTGTATTATTGCCATATCTGTACATAGCTATGCACACGCTTGTGACTGATTCTCTAAATAGCCCGTTGTTAGTATTTATATTATAAAGTGAAAACTAAATCAAAGTAAAAGGCTAAGTATTTTGGCCTTAAGATTAAATGACTTCTTTAAAATACAAAAAGAGACCCTAAATTCTGCTTTATATCACTCTTCATTTTAATCATATTGGATTTGTACAATGTATTTATCACATTTTTTCCAGATGACACGGCTGTACTTTAACTGCTACAAAGTACAAAACTTCTGTACACGTTGTCTACATCATTCAGGGCACACATGAAAACAATTGTGGTCCATCATTCTACTAAACTATTGTCCACCTTTTAATAGTTTTGCTTAATAGATACAGGAGGGTAATCATTAAATGAAACCTTAATATGTGCTATCAGTCTGTAAACAGAGCAGCAAATATGGTATGACTGAGTTCACAGTTCACAAAATTCTATTATTTATATTTAATAATTTTAGATTTGCTTATGTATTCATTTTCCCCAGAATAAAAAAAAAAATATTTAAAAAAACCCACTTAGAGAAAGCAGGGGAAAAATACCTTATCTGCATTTCTCTTGCAATTCCATTTGGACAACAGTATTTCCTAAACGTAGCCTATTCACTGCTGGATATGTAATTACCTTCAGTTCATAGTCTAGACGTTAATGCTTTCGTAGTATTTAAGACTCCTTGTAACATGCTTGCTGCTTTAAGTAAGCAAGGCTAAATCTTGACCAGATAAATTAGCAAAGAATGCAATAAAAGCTGCAATAAAAGAACTTTATCCTCCAAACCTTCAAGTTGCTGCTAAATGAGATTTCTTTGAAATGCAGATCAGTTGAACTAGATTAGTGAATTTTAGCTCCTGTCAACATCATAACAAAATACAAATACAATTGTTCACTGGCCTTATCTCCATGCTTCCATCTGCTGCCTTGTTATTTACTTTCCTTGATTTACTATGCAGATCTAAATAAGACACATCAAGGAGGGCTTACAACACAATGGCTTCTTAAGCTTTACATCAAGGTATTTGAAACTGAAGCCCTGAAAGGGCTGCCATCAAAGACATATCTCTAATGAACTTCCATATCAGAGAAGGTTTGGTATTTAATACTGCTGTGAAAAGAAAAAGCTACAAATCAGAATGGCCTATGAAGGAAAATGTCTGCAAATCTTGATGAGATTAGCACCTACCAGAATTAATATCCCAATAAAAATGATATCTGGTTCCTTGAAGAGTTAAACTTCCAACCTTTGTAAAAATAATGCCTAGTGTCAGAATGGGAAAACTCAGCTGACAAGGTCGAAAGGTCAGGGTGGTTCTTTTTTCTCCACAAAATGTTCAAAAAGCATTTTTGCTGGTGGCTTGATTAAGATACTGTTGACAAACTAGACTTGGAATGAAATAATTAACACAGTCGACAGCACGACTACGGTACTTTCCGCAACAGCGGAATTTTACAGTATCTTTAAAAAAATTAGCAACAACTTCATGGCGAAACAACATAATCTAAAATGACAGCATGCAACATTTGTTCATCAATTTTACTATTTCCCTTTCTCCCCCACAGCAATCTATGGCCGTGCAGGATAAAATCTTCTGTCAGTTTGCTTAAAAAAACAATCCTTAAGTGCCATTTCTATTACATGCCACAACCCTGCTTGCAAAGTGCAATAAATGAAGGAAGAAGTTTCCTCCTCATGATTTCAACTCTATATATATCTGACAGATTAAACAAATATAAACAGCTTAAAAGTTTCCACAACCCACGTGTAACCTTGTGCAGTAAACCATCAGCTCTCGCAGCATGCTGCCGTTTGACAGGATTATGGTTTTTTTTTGCTAGGCACCAAAGTACATAAGCAAATGATACTTTTCTTTCTTAAGAAAGCACTTCAATCATTTATGTTCTTCTATAGCAAGGGAAGATCCCACAAGCATGTTCCGTACCGTGGATCAATCAGCTCCAAACCGAAGTAGACATGTTGTATGCTCCAGTGCCCGGAAATCATGCTGCAGGCTTCCCAGATGATGAAAACGGAGGTATGCAGTGCAGGGGAGCCCCACATGGCACCCGCTAGCTCCTGGGCATGTCAAACTTCACAACTACCCTACAGTCAATGACAGCAAACACCTTCCCTTTTCTTCTCGCCTCCAAACATGTACTTGTCTTTCTACCCTCCTCCCAAATTACAGGCAGTCTTCCAGAAACAAAGCCCCCAAACAGAAGCAGCGTCCCATGGCTACGCTGCAGAAACCACAGTTGTCTTTTTGCTAGATTTCATTTCATACGGGCTGTGTTCCAAGCGTTCTTATGGCCACGGGAGACCACTACCTTTCCCTGTTTAATGAAATGACAAAACAACAGATTTGCATATGTAGAAGCAGGTGCTGTAACAGGTTTGACTACTCTTGACCTAAAGCATGTAAAAAAGATTTATCAGCAACAGCTGTCCCTAAGGTACTGGGGCTCTGACGGACAGTCAAAACTTTACCATCTGCACCGCCGTGTGTTAAAAATGACAATCTGAATTAAAAGCTGGTCAACAAATCTCGTATAACTAATGCCTTCCGTATCCCCATCCATATGTTGAATTCCCAAGATACACAACACTTGGATTATCCATTATAAATACCAATCTTTAAATCTAAATAAAATAGGACAATCTAGGAAGATGGGAAAACTAAGTCTGTGGGAGTTGCTACTTATTCACAAAACAACTGTTTAAATAATACTTTGAACGTACGTAAGTTTGAAATGCTTCAACAATTTTATGTAATGATATAAACTTCTGTTCTTTTAAAATAGCATTGTATCTCTTTTCAGAATTGAAAAAATAGCTACAAATACTTGCATAAGCTAATTTGAGGATTTACAGTGCTACAGCATTGTTTAGCTTGTGGATTATTAACCAATACAATTTTTGTTTAGCTTAACTTCTCAGAAGCCTTTTTTGAATGCCTTGACAAAAAAACTGATTGATCGCAAAACATTTCAGAGCATCTCTGTGCTCCCTGCACAATGAAGGTATCGCAGGGAAGTGAGGTTTGCGGTTTACGTTCTGATTTTTCCGTATGAAGAGGAAATGTGGTTTTTCCCCCGGACCAGAGGAAGGAACCTGAGAGTCTGAACGTGACCCCTTGGTGAACACAGTGACTTGTTCTGGAGCTATGCTACCAGAAGGTAGCACCATATGCCCCGAGCCCCAACTTGGATGCTCTTTCTACAGCCTAATGTGCTTGTCAAAAGATGTTAAAATCACAGATTTACTTTCTCTGGATATACTTTGTTATTGTACAAAGTAAAAAGAAAAGATAATACCATTTATTATGACTTATATAGACCACCACCCAAATATACTCTCATCAGTTTAAACTGGGAGATTTTTTTTTATTGGTGAACAGTTTCTGAGGTGTTCAACATCACATCAATCTTATGCCCGGTACCAATCACAGCTATTATAACTCTTATTGATCACAAACTAACTACATTCTAAACTTTAGCATTAATAATTTTCCTTCTCATAGAAGTGTGGAAAAATACATCCCATTAGCTGAAAATGAATGAAAATTAATGATTTTGCTCCACTGAATTTCACTGAGTTTTTAATTTATTTTTTTTTAAAAAGATTCAGAACACCACAGATTTTATCACTGTCATCCAGGCAGGAAAATTACCACAATAAGAAAAAAATAACCCATGGAGCACATACTGGAAGCAAATCTAAAATAACAGAAAATGTGCTTCACAACATTTCTAATGATAATTTTAAAATGTCATGGCACATTTAAATTCATTCACTTTGTGTTTTGTTCTTTATTTTTTAGAAGAAAGAGAAGCATTTTATTTAAAAAAATATATATGCACGTATATATTTGCAGGCACTGCTGAAAGACAGGAGGTACTTTTTTCTCAAGTGAATAATAAAACTATCTTGCAGAATTTTGTGAAATTCGAGTGATCCTTCAAACAGTTACAATTTCATGGAAAAAACAATGCAGACTTGAAAAAAAAGAAATACAATTTATTTACTCGCTAAGCTGTAACTGTCTGTTGAGAGCTACAGTGATCCCCCTCAAGAGCATAAATATTTAGACAAATTTTAAAATGTGTATTATATACTTGACAGAACGTATTTACATGACAGCTCAGAGCTTAAGCAATCTGATCAGAAATACTTCCCCTATAAAACAAAGTCAAGTCAGAAAAAAAAAAAAGGCAGCTCAGCCACGTAAAGAGGCTTGAGATTAAAAACATAACCATTTAGAAACAGATTAGCCATTTAAATGTTTGCGTCAAAATTGTGATAACCTTCATCCTACTTCCCGATTCACTGGATCCTATGTATGAGTTTATGAAAATCGAAGATGAGCAGCATACAGCATTAACTCTGTGTCTTCTTTTACTAAGCCATTTAATTGCCTCCTCATTATCTTCTGCCCTCCTCTCCTGCAGGTGCCGTGTCCTGGGCAGGCAGGGCGCCTTGGCATGGCACAGCACGGCATGGCACGGGCACATTTACCCCTCTGTGACCTACTGTGCTTTATCTTGGAAGAATTTAAACGCTTTACGTATTTTGGGATCAGATACTGTGTCTTGGAGATTGTCTTACAAAGCAGTAACACGCGCATTCTCAGAATCATAGAATGGTTTGGGTTGGAAGGGGCCTTAAAGATCATCCAGTTCCACCCCCCTGCCATGGGCAGGGACACCTCCCACTAGACCAGGCTGCTCAAAGCCCCATCCAGCCTGGCCTTGAACACTTCCAGGGATGGGGCATCCACAACTCCCCTGGGCAACCTGTGCCAGTGTCTCACCATCCTCAGAGTAAAGCATTTCCTCCTAATAGCTAATCTACATCTACTCTCTTTGAGTTTAAAACTGTTACCCCTGTCATCAAGCCCAATTTTTAGACACCACCATGACATGACTGCAAGGGGAACCCTCCCTCTGACAGGATACCGACTGCCAAGGGCGGGAGACTTGGGACCTCAATGCGACTGAAGCAAACCGTCAACACATGAGAAACGCGTGTACAGAAAAATCTGGTAAATAAACTTACAGGCATAAACTCCCACTGTATTCTCTACTTTCCAAAAGAGAAAGGGGCTATGTAAGGAAAACAGCCAGCTCAACGCAGCCATCAGACACTTCAACAAGAACTGCTGCCACCAAGCAGCAACTTACTGGAAAAAAGGTGTAAAAGGTTTGTAAGAATACATGTATTGAAAAGCTATCATGTGAGCAACTTGGAGGACCATTTACGCTCTGGCCAGTGAAAACAGGTACCTCAAGGGAACTATTTAGATTAAAAGAAGATGCAAAAACTGAGACAGGAGGGATTAACAAGGAGTGGACCCAGAGACAAACAGTAAACAGGAAACACCCGCTCAAAGAAATTAGGTTTGGACCACCTTTACTCACTGTTTTGTCATACTAAAATCAGATTCATCCTACCTAACTTTAAACACCTAAATAGGATATAGTTGCTACCTAACACGGAGCTCCCAGCAGTGCCTGCGGCTGTCCCCCGTAGGGCAAGGGGAGGAGCGAGCCGTGCTGTCCCGGTTCAGGAGCATCACTGCAGTCAGTACCTGATGTCTGAATGAACAAATCCAGCCACTGTTAGGATGAATCACGAGAGGGAGTAGACTGCAAGAACAATTTTTTTTTTAAGAGAGAAGGAATTGTTGGATACTCTTCTAAATGTAAAGCAATCTGAGTTAAAAAAAAAAGTAATTTTTAACTCCAGATTGTAGGTCCAGTTTTACATTGAATATGTCACAAAGCATAGCTTACATAAACTACATGGATTTTTTTTTCATGACTTTCGGACTGTTTAGATTCGGTGACTATTAATGTTGAATTCTGTGAACTTAAGGGTATCTCTAAGTTATCTATTTCATTTACAGAACAAAACATGTTTAGTTATATTTATCTGCAATTTTCACTGTTTAAATAAATTAAAAAGCCAGGAAACGATGGTGAAAAAATGCTGAGAATATTTGTTTTAAAAAGACCCAAACCAAAAAACAAAACCTGAGCACATATGGACACCACCTATTTGTGGACTACAAAAAAACCATAATACTTGTCAAATAAATTATTTCTTATTCTACTCTCCTTCCAAATTATAAAGCAATCACTTAGACTTGAATTTTGAAAACTGTTGCCCTTTGTAAAAAGATGCGTGCCTCATAATGCACACAGAATGGTTTCTTCACAGAGACTTGTTTACTTAATATATTAAGTAGCATACAGAGGTAATCTTTATGCTTGCAGCACATAAAATCCAGATTATTACAATTTTAGATTAAAATAAGATGCCAATTAGTGAATTTTCAGATATTAATCTCCCTGCTGAAGTCTTTTTCCTTATTGTTTACACACAGCAATACTCCTTCAAATTTTAAAAGTGTGAATCTTAAAAAGTAGAAGAATACAATTATAAAATGTTCTTTATTTGCAATTAGATTCCAAGGTTGCAGAATACTGTATCTGTCCCAATTTTACAGAACTGCTTAAGGCATCTGCCAACCAAGTTTCAAGAGGATTAGCTGTAATGAAAATGCAACATATGTAAATACAACCACGTATTTAAATGTCAAATATTTCAAACACAATAGAAAAATTACAAATCCAAAGTTATCTTTCCAAACATATAATTCTATCAACTCCTTCCATGAAAGATAAAAACTTGGAAATGGTATTTTTATACCGTACAAAACACACAACGTGGCAATATGTTGTTAGCCTTCTTAATATATCTCATTATTTAACTGAATGGGGATTTTTTACTAACACATAGCGTACTTCACTTTTAACACCAATTCCACATACTTCAGATTCATCTTGTAGATTCAGAAGAATCTTGGTCCTTGTGCTAAAGCTAGCAAAACTATGGTATGCTATGAACTTTAAAAAAGCACCTTTTCCTTTGTGCACTTTGGGTATCTTGTTTACTTGTCATGATGTATAATAATAGCACAGGAGAAAGAACGCAATTACACAAGAAAATAAAACCGTGCAGCTAAAACTCGTCTGACTTCAGACACATTTTTCTCATCTCTGGATGTGGTACAACCTTGCTGTGAACTATTAGGTTTCCACTACTTAGAGACAGACGGTTTCATACTGCTCAACAGAGATTACTGCTGTCTATCTAAATAGGGCTTACAGTGGCATCAGCATATTTTATTAACTCAGAACCATAAATCCTATTCTTTTGTGCTCTCAAAGACCAATACTCCTAGGGTCAGTCAAATTTACAACAGCGTGGCACCTACCAGGAGGAAGCTTCAAAGTGAGGATATGCTCCTTTCCAAGAGCCCCCCAGAAATTCGGGTATCTATTGAAAGTTTAAAAAGCAATACCCCATCCTTGATACTAAACTAGTTTCCCAAGCAGATTTTTAGCTCACTGCAACATTACACAGTATCCCAAAACATTCTGTAACGCCTCACAACCCAGGTTTTCTTTGTGGTTTAAGAATTCTCCTTCTTTTGCATGATAAGCATGGACCTGCAGGCTAGCAGATCTTAACATCCGCGCTTCTGTGACTGGGACTGTGAACATCTGTGAAGGAAAAATCTACACATTTTTGAGCATACAGGGAATATTCCTTTATATTCCATTGCACACCAGTGCACGGAAGTGCTCTTACTAGCACCAACAAAATTATTTTTGCATATATTTCTCAGCTATCCTCCGAACTCACAAAGGAACACAATTACATCCTGCGTGTACACCGTTAAGGTCTGGATAGCAAGATGAAAACAGAGAAGACAAAGTCAAGGAAGTAACAACCTAAATAATACAGAAATTTTCAATTATATTCAAACTCTACAAACCAAAACATCATTTTAAATAAATGGCTGATGTCTGCTTACATGTACTTCATTCTACTCCCTCTGAATAAATGGACTAACTGTCAGAGGTAACTCCCAAACAAAATTTTGACTTTACAGAAACAATGATGCAGTTATCTAGATAAACACTGTTTTGTCACTGAGGTGCACCAAACATCATTTAGCCCCATGCAATCTTCAGAAATACAGATCACATCCTTAGTGCCTCGTCAGGGAGGAACCAGCCTTGGCATCTCCCTCGGCATCGTTCAGTGGCACTCAACTCTGCAGGGTACTCCAGCGGTTTCCACAATGCACGAAAAAGAGAAGCACTGCACAACACTTTGCTGAACTTGGAAACACTAGAAGAAAATACACACTAACTCCATCAGTTGCTCTAGTTTTTACCCCTTTTTTCTCCCCAGTGAGCATCCTAAATCAAAATCAGACCTCACAAAGACAAAGGTGGTTCTGCTCCCCTTGACAGGGCAAGCCCTGCACACTGAGGAGAGACCTTGAGTCCTTTTCTAAGAATGGATGGCAAAGGTAGAGTCAATCCATATTATCAATAATTATTGAAGTGTTACTACTATTAAATATCTATAATGAAATAAGTCAATGACTTTAAAGATCCCTTCCTTTTGCTATAAACAGCCTTATTTAAAAACATAGAGGCTGTTATCGAGGTACTACAATCTGGGGATCTGATTTTAAAGTAATAAACCAATTTTAAACAAGACCTTCTCAAATTGCAGACCATCTACTATTTTATCGTACTTTTATTGCAACACAACACTATTCAGTGAAACTTCACCCTCAAATAGCAACTTAACAATTCATTGCTATCACTGCTACGAAGTGAAAAACAGTGAGCTTTGAAGCCATTTGATCTCCTCATATCAAAACTGCAGTCTTGTACTGATTTCAGTCTACTTAATTTGCTATTTTGCAACAAAAAAGTAAATAGACTATAAAAAGCAAAGTGCCAGAAGTAAACACTTTGATCAACCAAATTCTCTTTTGAAAAACGAAACTCCTGCTGTTCTTTTTTAGAATAATACCTTTACATTTAAAGACAAAATAACGGCATGTGTGACTTGTTTACATCAGATATAGAAATAAACCCCTCCTAACTGTAGAAAGCACAAAGCTTTGTTTTGGTAGTTTATGGATAATATTTAAGGAAATGCTTAGAACACTTAGCAGATCTTCTGACAATTCAGCAACCTCATCAGTACAGCTGCTCAGACACCACGGTGATGTGCATCGTATATAGACTTCTGAAAAAGAAGTACCAACTCAAACACGGGCATGTGATTTTAGTGTATAGAAAAGGGACAGGGTGCAATTATACGGCATGTAACAAGGTAGGTGTTGCAGTATCATATGGTGTATCATCAATAAATGGGAAAACTGCTGAGTCGGAAACACATGACTTGCTATGATGTGCATGCCAGCAAAAATACGGTTTGGGAGGAACTAATAAAGTGGCTGACCCTCAGAAAAAAAAAAAAAAAAAAAAGTGCACTAAATATTTTAAACATGAAAACTTATAAGAAATATAAAATTTAGCTACCCAAGTAAAATTACACAGACACTCCTTTCTTCAGATGCATCCCAGCCTGCATCTGCAGGAATACCACGCACGCTTTGAGCAAGCTGCCACAGCCTCTGGCTTCTTCTGCCTCAAACTCTGTTAGTTATTACTTGGTTTTTCAATTAAGAGATTTCACAGTTGGGCAACCATCACTCTGACCACTATTTTACAAGAACGCCATCTTCAGAGATACGATGACCACTCACAATAATGTAGGCGATTTTTTTTAAGGCCAGTCAACATTCACAGGGTTTTTTCTCGAGACGGGGCAAGCAGATTTAACAGCTCGCTACTACCACAGAGGGAATGCTCTCCCCTCCTGTCCCTCTGCCTTCCCATGCCAGGCACTGGCTCCCACTGCTTACCTTATGCTGTCTACAGACATCTCAGATCCCTCTGTGAACCAATTCAATTCACTGCAACAGCAGAAATCATAGAACCATAGAATCGTCTAGGTTGGAAGGGACCTTTAAGATCATTGAGTCCAGTCATCAACCTGACACTGCCAAAGCCACCACTAAACTATGTCCCTGAGCACCACATCTACCCATCTTTTAAATACCTCCAGGGATGGTGATTCCACCACTTCCCTGGGCAGCCTGTTCCAATGTTTGATAACCACTTCGGTGAAGAAATTTTTTTGCCAGGTTGGTTTTCTGCTGTTTTGCTGAGTTAGTTTGACCCACAGAACAGTCACTGAGCTCCAGATCCAGCCCAAGAGAGGTCGCAAGCCTACATATGTGAGAAGAGGGGAAGGGGACAGCAGGTGGAGTGCAAGGGACCAGGGGGAAGCCTCTCTCCAAGCTGGCAATAGCGTATCGTCTTGAGATCAGCTGCCTGTGAAAACTCCAAACCTGATTAATCATTTCCAGTTCATTACCCACAATGAACCTATTTCTAGTTCATTCATAGGTTCCCTCTTCACTTTCTCAAGCATAGGAGCCTTCTTCTTCCCAAGACCTAGCTCAGACTTGCTTCTCAGAAAATGCTGGGTCTACTACTGTCCTGTGTATGTCATCAGAGCACTGGCTATCCAGTAGCTCCACTACTGCAGCCCTGGCTAACCAAGCCCAGATTTACACTTCTTCCCACCCTGATGGTCCCTAGCTAAGACATGATGCTCCCTAGTGAGCCAGGTGCCTTCACAGCATCGTCTACTTCAAATAGCTGTCACATGGCCAACGAAACTGCAGTGTTGACCTGCTTGAGGGTAGGAAGGCTCTACAGAGGGACCTGGACAGGCTGGATCGACGGGCCAAGGTCAACTGTAGGAGGTTTAACAAGGCCAAGTGCCGGGTCCTGCATTTCAGTCACAACAACCCCAAGCAACGCTACAGGCTTGGGGAAGAGTGGCTGGAAAGCTGCCCAGCAGAAAAGGACCTGGGGCTGCTGGTGGACGGCCAGCTTAACAGGAGCCAGCAGTGTGCCCAGGTGGCCAAGAAGGCCAACAGCATTCTGGCTTGTATCAGGAATAGCATGGCCAGCAGGAGCAGGGAAGTGATGGTGCCTCTGTACTCGGCACTGGTGAGGCCTCACCTCGAGTACTGTGTTCAGTTCTGGGCCCCTCTGTACAAGAGGGACATGGAAGTGCTGGAGCGTGTCCAGAGGAGAGCTACCAGGCTGGTGAGGTGTCTGGAGACCAGGGCATATGAGGAGAGGCTGAGGGAGCTGGGCATGTTTAGCTTGGAGAAGAGGAGGCTGAGGGGAGACCTCATTGCCCTCTACAACTACCTGAAAGGAGGCTGGAGGGAGGTGGGTGTTGGCCTCTTCTCCCCAGTGAATAATGACAGGACCAGAGGAAATGGTCTGAAGTTGTGGCAGGGGAGGTTTAGATTAGATATTAGGAAGAATTACTTTACTGAGAGAGTGGTCAGGCACTGGAACAGCCTGCCCAGGGAGGTGGTTGAGTCACCATCCCTCGAGGTATTTACAAAACATCTAGATTGGGCACTTCAGGGCATGCTCTAGTGACAGAGACTGTAGGGGGTTTTTTTGGGTGTGTATGGTTGGACTCGATGATCTCAAAGGTCCTTTCCAACCATGAAGATTCTATGATTCTATGAAAGGCTTTATTTACCAAAAGCCTACATATAAAACATCAGTAAGTCATGACACTACCTAACAGGCTCTATGCAGATCAGGGGACAATTTGAGGGTTACAGTCAAAATGCTACTCAATTTCTCTCACGGTAAACAGTATCTAAATTTGTGTACCACTTCCTTCCATTTTACACAATGGAAATAAGCACTGGGTTTGTGACTTGTTTGTTTATGTACTTAAGAGAGGTGGGGAGGAAACAGAGAATAACAGAAGGAAAAAAAGAGCGTGTTACTGAGCCATCGTGTGTCCCATTATAATGGCTGCTCTTGGATTTACCAAATAGGTTTGCATACAGATGTATGCAATCCAGCGTTAGGTCACTTCTAGCCTGTGTTAAAGCAAATCCCAAAAAAGGGGGGAAGAAACAAGACAACTTTGTCTCTAATGCGTGCAAAGGCTACTGCAAACCAAAACACCAGCTCAACACGGAGAACTCTTAAATCATTTTAATGAAGTTTTGAAAGAAAAGTCTCACACTTCCTGAAAGTAAAAAAGCAGGAACTTGAGCAGAGAGATGGTATCTGGGCACACGTTTGGAGAACAAAGCACCATTTGGCCCTGCTAATAAACTGCAAGCAGAACTCCCTGGCAGACATTATCTAAAGGTTATCTTCTCAGTCGTAATGGTCAAAGATCTCAGGGGTGACAGATGGGCAAAACAAAATTATGAAAGTAATAGAGACAGGTTTCACTGGTGACACTGACAGGTTTCCAAGCTACTACCTAGCTCCAAATTAACAATGACTAAGCCTTTTGTCATCAACAACTTGAAAAGCTGTTGTTCAAGCTTTCAAAGCTTGAAACTAAGCTTTAAAGGTTTTCAGAATGCAGGACTTTTTACACAGACTTCCCAACTCAAACCTCGAATATAAAAACCCTCCTTTATGGAAATGTGGCTTTCAAGAACTATTTATTATCAAGCTAGAAGCATACTCTGCCAAGTGCAATGCAAGATCCTACAATGGACGCTAGATACTGTATATTGCCAAAGAATCTGCAGGAGGCTGCATGTCCAGATCTAGACACCCACCAAGCTGCTGATGCATAAGTTTCCTGGTTGCAAACCCAACTGTTTATTCGGCCCATTTTGATTCTCCCTACTCACAGCAAAGCCCAGGCCAATTTTTTACCTGCAGCAAATATCCACAGTTCATCCGGAGAAGCATCTATCTTCTCCCCTTGACAGCTGAGTCAGTTCACTATTAAAAGTACTCTGTGGTACTGCGAAGATGTCAATTCTCTACGACGTGCGAAATCTAGAGAAGCATAAGATATTGTTTTGAGCACAAGTAAGTTTTTATGCAAATCTAGACATTATGGCAAATTAAAACTTCAATATGGTAACATCAGTGATTCATGTAAACTGCAATGGCTTACGTGATAATCTAAGATTAGAGAAATTTTGTCCAGGGGAAAGGGTCTAGGTTTCTTGTTTCATCTTGCCACAAACCCTTGCTACAAGAGGGACATTGAGGTGTTGGAGTGTGTCCAGAGAAGGCCTACAAAGCTGATGAGGGGTCTGGAGGACAAACCTTACGAAGAACGACTGAGGGACCTGGGGTTGTTTAGCCTGGAGAAGAAGAGGCTGAGGGGAGACCTTATCACCCTCTACAACTACCTGAAAGGAGGTTGTAGAGAGATGGGGGCTGACCTCTTCTCCCTGGTGACAAGTGATAGGACGAGAGGAAACGGGTTCAAGTTACGTCAGGGGAGGTTTAGATTGGATATTAGGAAGCATTTTTTCACTGAAAGGGTTATTAAACATTGGAATAGGCTGCCCAGGGAGGTGGTGGATTCACCATCCCTGGAGGTGTTTAAAAAAAGGGTAGATGTGGTACTTAGGGACATGGTTTAGAAGTGGCTTTTGTCAGGGTAGGTTAAAGGTTGGACTTGATGATCTTAAAGGTCCCTTCCACCCTCAGCAATTCTATGATTCTATGACTCTAAACCAAAAGGACCTCTGCTGTCACACAACAGTCTGTCTTGTCTACCCTCTGAAATCCTGGAGCTGCAAGGACTACCTGCAAGGCAGCTCCAACAGCAGCTCTCAGCACAACAGATCCGCGGGTGACTCCAGGTGCAATCCCACCGCAACTGAAGTTTACCTGCCTTGTTGTCCTTCACGACCTACTTCTTTCCCAGCCCACTCCCTTCCATGTTTACTGGACAACTGGCTGGACTGTTTCAGAACAGCACAAAAACCACCAGAACAGCAGAAAACCAACACCACAAATAAAACTACAAAAAATAAAGCATATTTACCAATTTAGCATGCTGAAATAATTTAGTGAAGTCCAAGAAATACCAGAGTCGATGCACAGAAATTAGATTACACTGAAGGGAGACAGTATCAAGGAGTTTACTGAAGAATTCAAATCAAATAATTTTGTATCAGTAGTCTCAACTTCCCTGCTCTCTCTCAATCTCTGGATTCTCTTACATAATTTTTCATTCCATTATTTTAAATTTACAGCAGTACCTTTGAGATCCTCCCTCTGACAATTCTTCATATTTCTTTCCTAGTTCCAGTCCCTCCAAATGTTGCTCCGCCTTTTGAATCTCCTTCAGAAAGAAGGGCAGCTTTCACACGGTACAAGCTACAGTTCTCCTGCTTTCATTCCTTCCGTTCACATTCTTTATCATTATGTTTAACAGAATGAAGGAACACTACAGGTTCCTACCGAACAAAGAGATTTACAACGAAAATAGAAAACTGAGATGGCATTAAGGCCCTGGAGTTTATAGGTAGCTGCAGGAGACAAGAGTACAAGAACACCTGGGAAAAAGTAACGCATAATATTTAATGCCAAGGGAGTACTCTCTCAAAAATCCTAAAAATTTCTCCTTTTTGCTGTCCACAGTACCCAGCAGTCATAGACCTTCTGATGTAAAATATTTCATAGGTATATCAAGAAGCTCTACACAGATACAAGGCATTTTATTACAAGCCAACAAGATTTAAAAATACGCCATTTCTTTTTTAAGAATGATTTTTTTTACTAGCTTATAACTTTTTTCGTTTAGACCAGTAATATGTATACAACTGAGATTCACTGTGGTGTTGCCAGTTCTCAAAATGGTATTACAAATATTTTTATACCAGCTTTCATACATCCCATGTAACGCTAAAAAGAACTTCATACATTAAAAAAAAAATAAATATCTACACTTCATATCAGAGTAAAGTTCAAAAATACACATCTGAAGTCTTTAACCTATGGACAAGGTTTTTAAAAATATCAAAAATTCTGGAAACTTCATACATTCTCATGCCTCTGACTTTTACAGGAGTTCCTAAAAGCATGAGATAACACTGTTTGAAATGACTGAATTCATTTTAGTGGCTTATTTTTTTATATAAAAGAGAACTCATTTTGTTACAAGGCATAAGGAGCAACACAGACCCAAGAAAAACCTGGAAAAAGACAAAAGACTGTGCGTGTCCACACCAAAATACAAGGGTCATTCATCCTCAGTGCTAACTAACGCATCCAAGTTTACGATGTAGGATGTCTACAGAAAGCTGGCATCAAAGACCACAGCTGCAGAGTTGAGAATTTTAACAGAGTTTGACTTGTATTCTATACTAAATTTTAAGAAGGTTACATCATTTTGTCAGTCTTGAGAGTATCATAACTACGAATTCTTTATGAATGATGTTAAAGACGTTTGCGCAGAAGAAAGGTGCTAACACAAAAGCACAGGACAGATGCAAAAGGTAAGCACTTCCTGCTGGACGAAGAGTCCTGTCTCATCCCTCTCACCTCCTCCCCTTCTCGGTAAGTGTCCATTTGAATGCCAGTACCAAAGGAGGCACCGGGTAAAAGAAAGCAAGAACGTTAACACCACTTCCCAGAGCTGCTTACCTTCTGTCGTGGTTTCAGTTGGGATAAAGTTAACTTTTTTACTAGCAGCTGGTGTAGTGCTATGGTTTGGATCTGGGATGAGAAATACTTTTGATAGCGTATTGGTGTTTTCAGTTGTTGCGAGGCGGTCGAGGCCTTTTCCCCTCCTCACACCGTCCCGCCAGCGAGTAGGCTGGGAGTGCACAAAAAGCTGGGAGGGGATATAGCCAGGATGGCTGACGCCAACTGAACAAAGGAATATTCCATGACACGGAACATCATGCTCAGCATATAAAGCTGGGGGAAGAAAGATGGAGGGGGATGTTCAGAGTGATGGTGTTTGTCTTACCAAGTAACCATTACATGTGTCTTCCCAAGTAACCATTATGTGTGATGGAGCTCTGTTTTCCTGGTGATGGCTGAACACCTGCCTGATGATGAGAAGCAGTGACTGAATCCCTTGTTTTGCTCTGCTTGCATGTGCGGCTTTTGCTCTACCTATTAAACTGCCTTTGTCTCAATCCACAATTTTTTTCTCACTTTTACTCTTCCAATTCTCTCCCCCATCTGAACTGGGAGGAGTGAGCGAGTGGCTGCGTGGCTCTACCTGCTGGCTGGAGTTAAACCATGACACCTTCACAAAGCCCCAGCTCCCTGAATGGGATGGCAACACTTGCAAAACAACTTGCAATGAATACAGAATCCCTACCTGAAACGTGACTTCAGAAATTTAAGTAGGAGGGAGTAAACCGTGCAGAAACTCAGCCGCTCGGTTTAAACTAGAATACTGCTTTCCTTTATTTACAACATCATGCTTCTACCTAAAACATGATGTTAAGTCTCTCTGAATACATCTATTTCTATTTTAATAGTAAGCATATTTAATATTGAGGGCAACCTGAATGAGAGTGGAACGGACATGCTTATCACAACTACACATAAAAAGCAGGGTGTGGATGCGGCACCAGGCGTGCTCAGGGACAACGGGACAGGCACAGCCCAGTCCACCTCTGCCAGGGAACAAATGACTGAGACAGAGACGGCTACACCTCAAAATATCATACACAGGAACCAAAAGGAAGTAAAAAGAGTAGTTACTAGACTGGCAGACAACTTTAGACATAAAAAGTTTATTTTCTGTGACCCTAGAATTGATTACTGTTCCTTGCCTTTGTAAATGAAGGTTCTATGTTACCTAGAAATAATTACTGTAATCATCCAATGATTCTCCAGTATCCAGCAAGACATACTTAGCCTTGCTTAAATTTCAGTCTGTAACCTTCTATGGTTACCATGATTTGTTAATTAGTTTTGCTTCTTTAAGATAATTTAACAGGTATTTTAAAAATGGGCTCAGATCTTCTTCACTGAATAGCAAAACATACATAATGTTTAATGAAACAGCGTAATGAGATACCCCGGTAAGTACATAATATTTTAACTGTATGCTCTGTGATCAGGCTGCCAAGTGGAACTACTACATCTATGCCTGCCTATTTAAAGCTCCCACATTTCAATGCTCAGCAATAACACTTCTTCAATTTATTTACCTTAAGTCAGTCTCTGATATGAAACGGTATACAGTTTACAATTAAACAAACAGAATGTATAATATTCAAATAAAAATCAGTGTTAAATTTCAAACAGAAGATGAGTGTCAGATGACCATTTGCCATCATAACATCAGTACCAAGGTTATACCTAACCTTAAGGACCAAGCCTTCAAGAAGAATAAATGACATGTAAGAAAATCAAGGGTGTTTTGTTCCTTGAGGACATTCAGAGCAATACTGGCAATGGTCCTACGCTGACTTAAGAAACCCATCAGCTAAAAACAGTGGCAATGGAAAAAACACCAAGAGCCAGCAAACACCATCTCTCAATAGCAGATCAAACTTAGCAGCTGAACAGAAGGTAGTACAGGACAAATTGATTTGAGAATAAGAAGTCGTGAGGTCCAGAGATAGCTGTTACTAAATGATGTCTCTTCAGAGACAGAATATTTAATTCCTGTTGGAGGATTCAAGAAGTCCGCTTTCTCCATCCATGTCAGACATCAGCATTCTGTTAATTGGCTGAAATACCCTGTTGCTATTTTTAGTGAAGAATTGTAGCTGCTTTCTTTCTTCAGGCTTCATATAAATGCACAATCCTATACAGAAAAGGGGAGAGGGATGGGGAGGACTGAGGTTCTGCCACACGCTCTTTATTGCTGCCATCCTGCTTTCACAGGGGAAAGCAGTATTCATCAGGGGCTATGTACGTTTTCTTTCTTCTCTCTTCTCTTTGGTGCTGACGCTGACACACAGAGAGATTCCACTAGAAATGGCAGCACTGTTAATTATCAAAGGACACCCTGGGCTGAAATTGTGCTGGTACATACTGTACCCCGCACCTTCCTGAGCTGCAGTGCTGTGCTCTACAATTAAAGCTCACACGGCTTCTAGCCTTTAGAGTTTTTCAAAATAGTTCTGAGAATGATAAAGGTTACTTACTAGCCACTAGTATTTTTCATGGTGTGTAATCCACGGGTATTTTCACACTCTGAGACACACCTTATTGCTTGAGAGTAGGAGAAGTTTTCTTCTTTGCAGGACTGGTAGAGCGTCTACTTTCATGATGAGTGAGTGAGAATAGCAAGAAGGGCGTTCCAGGTGGCGTTTTAGTTCCCGTTCAACCACCAAGAAATACAGAGGAACTTCAAAGAACACAGACAGAAATGGGAAAGCCAAGCAAAAATAAATGAAGATAAGGATAATTACTGTATTAAAAATAAGTAAAGTATGTAAACGTTACATTTTTCAGTTGAATGACAGCCCACATGTACACTCACACTGTGAATGGCACCAAGCCATTAAGCCTCCATCATAAATTACCTAGCAGAGGACCTGAGAGGTTTCCAGGCAAACAGCAACGCCATCAGTCATCAGTGTCTCAGACACCACCTAACGCCCGACAGAGATGTGGATCCACTTCCATGTGGTCACTCAGCAATTATTTGGGCTTCAGTACAAAAGTCCCAGTCAAGTTAAAAGATTCTGGTTTGGCCGTTCACTGCAGATCTTGACACCAAATTCTACACATTAAAAAGAGTGCAGCAACCATACAGAAACCTTTGATGCCTTCAGCAACAGGGGACAGACACTTTGCTCATGCTAGTAAACCAAAAGGATCAAGATGTACACCCAGGTACTGAATCTGGGAATACAAAAAACTGGGAGATTAAGATAAAATGCAGCCACACATGGAGAAAAGTGGAAGTTTTCCTCTACACATACCCAACCTTCAAAAAAACGTGTATGGAAAACACAGATCTGCACTTACCCCACTCTTCCTGCACCTTCATGGAAAGGTGGAGCTGCGAGCGGGCAGTTAAGAGGTTACGAGGCAGTCCCGTGTGGCTGTACACGGCTAGGTTTAAATCAAACTAACCGCTGGACAAAACAAAGCTAGGTTTAAATCAAAACAGCCACTGGACAAACATCTTAACTAGCCTAATAAAGCCTTTGATGAACCTAGAAAAGAAAAGGGCAGAAAACAGAGGCTTACTCGTTCAGTGAGCATGAGCAGAAACGGGTGACAGATGGGCTTTTACAGAGCTATGGAAGAGGACACTGGAACTGGTAACAAACACAC
Organism: Chroicocephalus ridibundus; assembly: GCF_963924245.1. Taxonomy (NCBI): domain Eukaryota; kingdom Metazoa; phylum Chordata; class Aves; order Charadriiformes; family Laridae; genus Chroicocephalus; species Chroicocephalus ridibundus. Next base: position 191,652,193 of record NC_086284.1, on the reverse strand, counting down.
TAAATGTCAAACACCCCTCTCTAGTATTTATAGGGACTGGTGTAACTGAAGCAAAAGGTAATACTCTCACATAATACTCACAAAACACTCAGGAAGCTCTCAGAAGCCTTCAGCACCCACATAGTGACAGGGGAGTATTTTGGTAAAGTGGCAGAAGTCAGACAGACTAATCTGTGGGCAACAGTCATGAGAAACAGCAAATATCTTAGAGGTCTTCACCACAAAAAAATGAAGAAAATCCAGGCATTGTAACAGCCTCAAATATTCTGGAGAACTGTAATGAAACAGGGCCCAGCTAAAACTTCTTATGGCCAGAATTCCTAGCAATGTGGGGACTGGATTAAATCCTTCCAACAGCCCACCTGAGCATCGCACCAAGAACGCGCAGAGAGAGAGCCTGCACCCAGACCTCATCTCCAGCAGAAGCACGAGCACCTCCTGCCAGTGTGGAAGTAAGATGGATGTGCACCAGGCTGACTTACCCTTGGAAAGATGCAGATGAGGCAACCATAACAGATCTCCTGCACATCCTCAAGAAATATGACTCTGTTTGATGGACCTGACAGACAGATGGATGATCAGGGAGAACAGCGGATCCTTTTCTCTGTGGACCAACGGTATAGGGCCCTCATGGAATAGAGATGTTGTACCTTTCTGCTCAGGCACCACATCCTTTGATGATCTACAGAGCCTGGAAATCTCATGTCGACGTATTTCAGAGGCGCTGTGAGTTCCAAAACAAGTAACATCAGGTTCATGGTGCTGCACAGACCTCAGCCCTTGATGATGAGATTTATGTTATGGGATTCCCAGGCCAAACAGGATTTGCCAGGCATCGCTATCTCACTGGGGATGGAACTGGAGGAATATTGTCTTGTGGCCTGATACTGGCACCACAGCAAAAGTTTCCCATATTTTGAGAAAGAGTAGACAGCCTGCCGAAAGGATACAAAGCAGGAGAGCATGCAGAGGGGAGACAGTGTTAGGTGATGTGTGGCATGAGGCATCACAGAGGTTAGCTGGGAAGTGTATTGTCAGAAAAGGAAAGCACAGACTAGGATCTTTTCACAGACAAAAGAGCTCTCACAAATTGAGAGTTAATAGTTTCTCCAGTGATCCCAAGGATTTGCAGTAATATAATTTTTGATTCAAGTGTTCACCTTGAGACCCAGATGCTTCGAAAGAGACTGAGTCATTTGCAGAGATTCGGGTTTTGCACCTTTGTGACACCCTTTATCAAGCAAACAATTGTAAAAGTAAATGAAAAAAGGCACACAGAGACACAAGAAGTTAACAGCAATGACTGCCGCCACCATGATGAAAACTTCAAGAGTTACAGACGGGACACATGGAAAGACCCTGAAATGAACACAGTTATCATCTGAAAAGAAAATAAATGATGGACAGATTTATAACTATATGAAAATATGCACTTACGACACTGAAAAGTTACAGATCGCACACTGAACAGCCAGACAAATGCTACCTAAATCCATACAGAATTTCATACATAGGAATGGGGTGCCAAAACACCTTTTCTCTTGGCAAGAAACAACCTCTGTATAAACCACTCTACTGGGGTCTGCTGCAACTGGCTGTAAGGCACCCATGATGTAAAGCAAAATCCACACACAGATAAGGCACGCTTTCATGAAAAGGGTGTCTGAAAAAGGACACAGAAGTGGCAATACATGGTGAGCTGCATCACACAGTCATTGTTGGTTATGTCTCATACCCAAGTATCTGATCTTTTGTTATACCAAGATGGTAGAAAACCAGTTGGTCTCGCCACCAAAAAAAAAAAAAAAAAGAGTGGAAATACACATTACAAAGGTAGAAGGCAAAGAAAAGCATGAGTTCCTGGGACAGCATCAGATCTGCCGCCTGCCTCTATGCCATGACCCGGCAGAGTTAGTAACTACTGTTGTCTACGCTCTCAACCATAGTCTAAACTGTTCAAATTGCCATCTGGAGCAGGCTGCCTGAAGAGAGCACGGGAATCATTTGGACTCTTGCTCCTGACAAAATACAGCCTTCTTTCTTAGGATACATGGAGACATGACGTAGGAACTGGGTGTCCCTCACAGCTTTGCATGAGTATGGAACTTCACTAGTCCAATAACTGAAGAAAGAGGAAACATCTAATATGAGGTCCCTGGCAGATGCCCGGCCCCAAGATTCTCTCACAGCTACAGAGACTAGCAAGAATATTCTGTGAACAACCTGTGTCTCAGAAGACATTAGAATGCAGCCTTCCAACGTGTACAGGGAGCAGATCTGAAACAGGCAAAATCACCTCCAACAACCTGATTTACAAGATGAAACTGCAATGATACAAATGAACAGACTCACTTCCTCACTCAAATAAAGGTCTAAAGACTCTGGTCACTGAATTGCAAACATTCATCCTTCCTGAATACAGCAACTGCTTCCAGGGATGAGGAATTAAGAGGGATGCAGAGAAAGTCCACACTCCCTGGAGCACGCTGTTTCTTGCCAAGTCTTTCTGGTGGCAGAAGGAGAGTAGGCTGGAGCAGAATGCCTGGCTCTAAAATTACTTCAGTGGGGACACTCTCATGCAAAATGTCCACGCATCAGCCTTTATCATACTTCTACCTCTTTATTAAGGGGAACCCCAATATAGTTTGTGACCACTGCAGGAGGTTCTTGACAGAGAATTAGTCATCATGTTTCCCCATACTCCCTCAATGCAGGAGTAAGACAGGTGATCCAGATATGATCAACCACCAGACAACATTGTCAAGGTGTGAATATCTTACACACGCTCAGGGGTGAGAAAAAATCTGATCTTGAAAAGGCAAATACAGGGCCATAGGGCAAGAAAAACGACAAATCACTGCTGCATTGTTAGAAGGCTTTTTGCCTCTGTAACTCAAACTGCTTCTGAAGACATTTATGTATCAACCAGATAAATACAAATTTAACCAGTGATAACTCAAACAAAAGTCTTTATAAAGGAGATACATACAAATTTGAAACAGATTTCTCAAACAGTATTCGATAATGTGTAAATATGTTTACCATGTGGATGCAGGTAAAGGACACTATGAAATGCCACAACAAGGAATATATCTAATCATTTCACAGTAGCAAGATCTTTTATTCAGAATTTTATTTCAGATATTAACTGAACATTAAATCACACAAGCATATGGCTTTAACTTCATAGTTTATTACTTCACTTTATTTGCCCCTGCATTTCATTTTTTCACATAAACATTTTTCTCACATTGTTTTCATTTTTAAAATTCAATTACATAACCGGTGTTTGATGACGAGGCCTAAGAGGAAGCTCTCCCACAAAACTACAAAATCTTTCTTGTTCAAAAGGAAACCAGCAGAAAACTTTGAAGTAAATTACTGAATTCAAACCACTTTTAAAAGCCAGAGATAAAGAAAACTGCAAAAATTCCTCTCAGAAAAAGAAAGCCACCAAAGTTTTAAGACATTATGTTATGTTAAAAAAAGTCAAAATTCAGACCTGCTGAGCAGCATACTCTTAGCAACATCAACCTGCATTCAATTAAAACAGAGTAATGCTGGCTCATCATTGTTGATGTTACCACGTTAGGAACTAGTGCTAGTTAAATATAATAGTCTCTCAACTCAACCATAGTGGTAAAGATATAGCTAAATTAGACCACATAAGTAATTCATTACAAGAGGCCTGATTTTGCATTATTTTGGTATTTTAAATTGCAGGTTACTCTCATGGATAGTAGAGACTTTTACTTGAAGACCCCCATGATTTTTGGAACTTTCTTGAGCAATGTGTTATTGTCTTGGTATTAAGAATTAAGGAATCTGCAGTTCAGGGTTCCCTTTTCCACGCCCTCAAAACAGATCACATGTAAAAGTCAGAGGAAAACACGTCTCCGATATTTTTAATCCCTAAGATTGTTAGCCCATCTTGTAAAATCTTTTCTTAAAACATGCTTCTTTAAATTACTTAAGTTTGAAAAAATGCGATTTTTCAAAATGAAGGTAAGTGGAATTACTTACAGAATTAACATTTTTTGGTTAATAACTCAATATGTTTTAAAAGTCAGCAGACAAGTTCCATGTTTGCTAGTAAGAACTTTTTCAATACTATAAAGTTTTTTGCATTTCATAATCAAAAGACATATGCAGCACATTGAAATCCAAACATTTTAAAATCTGGAAAATAATTATCCTCATCGGCACATGACTTCATCATTTGGGCAGAGCTACATCAACAAAGTTTTATCCAAACCTGCATGGCAAGAAAAAGTCGTTTGATTTCACACACAGGCACCAAATGGAGGGCCAAAATCATTAGTTTCCATTCCTAAATACAAGATGGTATTCCTACAACTCCTAAATACTCCTTTTTCCCCCCAAATAATAAACCTAACCTTTAACACGTCCTTAAAAATTGCAGCCTGTACAAAATAAAAAGAAAAGGTTCTGCCTGCGGCCTAGACCTCTTTTGTCTTTGTTTCAGTTCTCCTTCAGGCTGAAGAGGTGCAGAAGTCACCGAGGGATGGCTACACACCGTGCAGGAAAACGCACCTCCCCTTCCCCAGCTCCTCTCTAGATGCTCCGGGCTTTGCCTCCAGCCCAACAAACAGAGAGGACAGAAAGGCAGGCAAGAAGCAGAAACCCCTTCAGGAGAGGTCACTGTCATCGACCCTACACTGTCCATGCTTCCGACTCCTCCTAAACCCACTCACCACTTTGGAAACAAGCGGTCCACGTGTGTTTCTGTAGGAATGTTATGGTATCAGAAACCAGTATCTACCAAAACAGGAGAGATTTCTAAAGGAAGTTTATGCAGTCTTTGAACTACGGACGAAGTCACTTTAGATTATCTTAAAATTCAGTGCCATAGATATACAGAAACAGAAATATAAAATAAGCAACTCTTGTCTCAAACTGTTCAAAATAAGAAGTTTTATGGATAGAATATACCATATGCAGTACTGAGTCATCTCAAAGTAATGTTGGTCAAGTTCAATTAAGTAGAACACATAATTTCAGTGAACTGCAATCATCATTGTTTCAAATTAGCATAAGTACAATATTAATTAAGCATTCTTAGAAAGCAAGACGAATTAGGTGTGAAGGAGAATATGAAATATCCATGATTAAAAAAACTCCCTACAAATCTTCTGCAACACTGTTATTATAGACTAATTTTTTTCCTTAATTTGACATGCTAAAGGTTACTTCCTATCATATGTGTAAGACACTACAGAATTTTTAGACCAATATATCATAGTGTGACAACACCATCACATTAGGCAACTAAGCATGTCTCTCTTGCCATCCACCAATTCTGTCAGCTATCCTGAGCAGTTCACTAAATCTTCTGGTGGAAAACGATAATGAGACATCATTTATGTTCAAATGATATGCTTTTTAACCAGGATCTGGTAAACAAGCTCTGAAGCACTCCATTAAAGCTGTACAGAAGTCTCTGCAACCACTTTACTTGAACCAGACGAGGCAGTTGTTAATCAAAAAGAAGCAATACAATGAGCTCTTAGATCTGTATTTAGTATTCATGTCATGTTGTGTATCTCTTGACCGCACAATTTTTAATACACTTATAGTTTTGTAATGGTAACGCTGGACAACTTTGTCAAATGGGTATCTGCAAACTGTGACCTGTAGGTGGGACAACAGTTTGGAAATCCCATCTTAGCAGGCAGCAGAGGAAATACGAGATGGCTGTTTCTGCTGAAAGAGCTCAGCGCTGTAACGGGTAACCCTGCAGACCTTCCACTGGAGAGGGGCTTCACTCGGCTCTGCTGATGAAGAAACCAAAGTAAACATCAGCATTAATATGGGTGTCAGTTCTCTAAAGACTGTCCTTCTAAATCCTGTAATGGCATCTCCAGCTAATACAGTTGTCCTTCCAGAGCTTCCTACAAATCTCTTCAAGATTAGCTACTTGGAGCACAGGCCTACAAATAAATAAAGAAAGAAGAGCTCTCAAAAGTTTTCTTTCTCCGTTTGTTCCACGGAACACGTTCTCTACTTTTCCACCAGAAAATAGAGAAAAGAGAATCACTGCTATAAAAAGCTTCACTGTTTCTTTTTTGCAAAATAAACACGAGAATCATTTTATAAAATAAAGGACTGGTTTTACTTAAGTTTGTCAAATGTTGCAGGAACTGAGATGCAACTAAGATAACAGGGGAAGGTAGAGAGGTTTTTGTTATATTGTTTTATCAATCCAATTAACTATGGAAAGAAAACCCACAGCATTACACAAGGAAGCTTCTCTTCATACTTGTTCCACGTCAGAGAAGACTGCTTCCCTTTCTGTCTATATTTTCGCCTCCTTTGGGTTGTCTGTGCTTTTAAATGTGCCACATAACATGTCTGTCGATCAAGCCTAATGTTGGTTCCCTTTAATTTCTTTCCACCACAGCCCCATAATCCTCAAGAAATCCTTCCCATGAGAACCACAGACAGAGATCAGTCATCTTGGGACTTGCCCAATATTTTGGATCCTTCTCTCCTTCTACCGCACAGTGCGGGGCTTTCTCCTTCTCTGGGAGCTGAGCCCAGCCAGGACTGGTTTCAGAAACAGATTTGAGAGAAAAAAAGACTCCACGTATCACTTATCCTCCTTCTTCTCACTCCCATCTCTTCCACTGGACACCCTATCTCAGATTTCTTGTACCAGCCCACAGGGCATGCACCAGAATCCTTATTTTATAAATCATGAGAGAGAAGTTAAGCAGAGGACAGGATTTACGCTGAGGAGAGGGAGAGCAGAACACTTCTACCTGGAGAAGATGACAGGTAGAGAGGACAGTGATGTGATGATACTGCTGCTCCTGAAGTCTGTATCAACATGCACGAGTTACGATGGGTATAACACAGCAAAGACATGGAAATTAGTAAAAACATAAGGACATTGCACTATCAGTTACCTTACCCGCAGGACCATTAGTTTAGTTGAGAATGAAGACCCAAGGAAGAGACAACCTTCCCAGTTTCAATCACATGATTGTCATCAGCAGTGCTGGGAAAGCAAGCCACTAGCCAGAAATCCCAGCTCATAACGAAGCCTTCCTGAAACTTTCAGACCATACCACTTCCTTGGCACTCCCTCCCTGATGGAGGGAAGACTAAAACAGTTGCCAGACTTAAATACTGACCGGTTTTGGCAAGTTGTAGCGTTGCTGGTGGACTTCTGAATCTAAAACTCCCTTTCTTCCATTGGCCTAAGATCATCAGAGACCTGACAGAAGAACACTTGTTGAGTTTTTTTCCACCAACTAGTCTGACAGGCCAAGCAGCTGTTGAGGCATAAATGAAAAATTTTATTCCCCAAACCAAAGTTATGGTTTTATAAAATCCAACAATTACTCACTCAATTCCGCGTGTGTGCTCAGACACCTTCAAAATCAAGGGGGTTAAAGGAAATTACACATGTGGAATGGATGCCTCCTTTGCACCTCATCTCTCATTTGAGATAACAAATACTGGTAGAACAGGAAAAATTATTTGAACATGGAAGACAAAATTTGCCAGGAAATCGGGGGGGGGGGGGGGGGGGGGAGGTGCAGTAGTAAAGAAACAAAGAATGAAGGAATGGCAAAAAATGAGCAGCGTATGACATGCAGAGTGTATCCACATGACATTTATCAAATTGTCCAGAAAAAAACCTGTTCATTACAAGAAGAAATATGTGTATGTATGCTAGATGTAGCAACAAACAGTGTTTCACAGGATGGGGAACACCTCCCTGGGAAACAGTAACTGTGAAAGAGTTAGGGTGATTAATCAGCGTTAACTACGAACTAGCACGGTCAAATGACTAGAGTAATCTCTGGATGTATAACCAAGGAAAGTAACTGAGAAGTGATGCTACCTGAGCATTTGACACTGGGGTCACTCCTACCGAAACTGTCACCACTCTGACAGCCACAACTCAAATGGGACGCTGCTTAAATGGGGAGGATTCACAGAGCACACTTTAAGTATTATTAAATGACTGGAAAACAGGCCTAGCAGTGAAAAAGTACATCTGTTTACCAAAGAGAAAACTATAGGACAATTTAACCATGGCCTGTAAGGACCCAAACACAGGACAGAAGCTTAACAACACTGTTTTACTCTCCTTCTCTAAGGAAGGTGTAAAAACATCCTGGAAAGCTGAAGCAAGCAAATCCAGATGAGAATTCAGGGACAAGGACCAAACACTGAATTGCTAACCACTACCGCAGTGGCTGCAGTGGGGCTGTAGAGGGCTACAAAGGGTTTTCCATCACTGGAAGTCTTCCCTCTCTTTATCCCCCCCCTCCACTGAGATCAGCTTTTTTTCTAAGGGGTATGATTTATTCCAATGTTTATTGGCCTTAAAGCAGAAACAGAGGAAGTCCTCGCCACAAAGGAACTCATACCTAAAGATTACAGTAGTTCTTTACAGGCTTAAAAGCTGTTAAAGTAGGACAACAATAGCTCAAACTTCTTTTAATCCTTTATGCCCTCATGACACGCTCATCGGCAAGGAGCACCTGCCAGTGACTAAGACCCTGCTCTACTCCGTGCTGTATAAACACAACATATAGGTAATCCCTGCATGGGAAAGCTGAAAACCCAAACATATGACACAAGACAAAACAGGTGGATTCAGAGGGAGAGCAGGAGGAAACAAGGAAACAATACGGGTCAGCAGGAAAGGCACGAGACCGCCCATCCGCGGCCCATCCATTGTCACGTTTTCTGTAGGCAACACAGCAAGGGAGAGTTTTAATGAGGGATTTGAAGTCAGAGAAGTTTAGACCAAAAATAATTTTGAGTAGTGAGGATAATTACCACTGGAGCAAGTTACCAAGGGCTGTCATGGGGTCTCCATCACCAGGAGTATTTTAAAACAGCGTTGAATTTTTTTCCCAGAAAAGATATGCTCTACTTCAAATAGAAATTAATTCAAGAAGTTCTATAGCTACTGTTATGCTGGAGATCACAGAAGTCCCCTCTGGCTTTACAGACTGTGTTTTCCAAGTAACGCTTGCCCCTTTAAAAAGATGCATCATAACCCCATGTTAAAACAAAATTATTAAGATCCATTTATGGAGTCCCACAAAACTAATACAATTATTTATAAGATGCATCAGCTACAAGACCATGCCAGCACTCTTTTGCACTTTTTTTTTTTTTTCCCCTGCCATGAAATAGGTAAACATATAGAGAAGTGGACTTCACTAAGCCCACATGCCTACCATACAATTAGGTCATTTACAGAGTTGAATGAATTGTCGAGTTCCCCAACGAGGATCATAAAAATATTACATGAAAAAAATGACAGCATCACAGCCCTGCTACACAACTTACTTTGCTTTAGAGAAATAAAAGGAAACACAGAGAAAGAAAACCAAAGTCTGGAATGTTAAAGAAGAAAGAAATCTGCAAACCATCCATTCAGAAAAGATGGAGACCACTTGCTTGCAGGTTAAAATAATACATACATCTAACAGGAAGGAGCATAAAGAAAAGACGTATATTGTCTGTGCTAAAGCATTACTCAAGTTGTTAAGCTAGCAAGTCAAGGAGCTTTGGGCAATACTCTGTCAGCCCCAGAATCACAGAATAGCTGAGTCTGGTCGGGACCTCAGGAGGTCTCTAGTCCAATGCTGCTCAGAGGAGGCTCAACTATGAGATCAGACCAGGTTACTCAGGACTATCAAGGGGTCAAGAACTTAATACTCAAATTAAAATTGAGTAGGAAACAAGGATTTAGCATCCCTGATGGAATGACCACAAGTAACCACATTAAGCAAATAGGTTTATAACATAAATAAATTTGTGTTTATCATCTACTCACTAATACATTTGAAAAAATTGTGTTTGTGAGCCTCCTAAAACTACCACATGGGGAAGGTTTTAATCAGTCAAAGCAGTCCTTTTCAGATACTACTACACACACGACTGCACACAGGTTCCTTTTAAGAGCAAGCTCACGTTGCTGGATAAATTCCAAAATTACTTAAACAGCATGGCTCTGAGCATTACAGCACCTGTCTTCCCAAAAGCAAAATTTTGAACTAATCAGCCATGGTTGGCACCTATGAAACCCCTGCAATAAAAAAAGATTGTTGAGTAAAAAAGTCTGTAGAATAATGTTTTTTATGATAGATGTTTTCTAAAGTGGTTTAACTAACTTTAAAAAAAATCTGATAAGCAACACATTAAGAAATGAATAATGGGCAAGGTAAAAATGTAAGAGGGTAAAGTGAAGTCTTGGTCAAATATTTAGAGACAATGGAAAGTGCCCTACTACTGCATTTGCATAAAAAAAAAATGTTACTGGGAATATAATCTCCTAATAAGGCACCAAAAATAACAAATCAGCATTCTGAAGTGTCCTCTATAGGTCAAAACAGACATTGTCTTGGACTACTTTTTAAAAGTTTCTTTTGCATTTTCACTGACAGAGACCTAGAATGTAAAAACACAATTGGAGTTGCTAAAATTGGATAACTTCTGTAATGCTCTGTCAGAAACATTTTTGAGAATGTTTAGTCAATATATTTATTTGCCTTGTGAGTAGAAATGCACTCTAGTAAGAGCTTTTACCTTCATAACGTTTGCAGAGCGTGCACTCAAATCATGCTTCACACTTGGTACACGAGTATGCACGGACAAGCATGTTTAGTTCATTACAGTTTTTAAACATCTTAAGACGGGTATCTTGAAGGATTGAGAAAAACAGAGGAACGTGCCAAACTAACATATACATGTACTACGTATATGGAAAATATGTAAGAGTCAGCTTGTCACCTTTTGAGTAATAAACAAGTAGTAATAAACATCTTATTGGGTAATAAACCACAACCACATTATTCACACCATCAGTGATGACTAGCACCTATTTATTTTGAGGTAGGTGTGACGAGTCCTTCACCTAAGCAAGGCTCCATCACTGATACACTGACTCTGGACGTCTTTCAAACGATGTGAAGTTTAGTGAAGTCTGAACAGGATTCCAAGTAATTCCTGATGAAATGGCATTATTATGGACATTTGATGGTGAGGCACTGATGTATCTCGAGCCAGAATTCAAATGAGAATTCACTTTGTGGCTACCACATGGCACTAGCTCAATTTGCAATTTTAAGACTCTGCATGGAGGTAGATACATCCTTGTAACTTCCAGCTATGGGGACAAAAAGTCTTGGGAACCACCTAAAGAGAGCGACTGCATCCATACAGAAGCGAGACCCCTTTTGATGTTAAGGCAATAAAGGAGTCTCTATCCCAGAAGTATGGGAGTCTGGAGGAGGAAAAGGCAAGACCCTAAAATCATTTCCAGATTAAAAGGAAATATTAGAAACCAAGTTTTAAAAATCCTGAAATAATACTGAGTATATATATGTATCTGCCAATCTCTTAAAAAAGCATTCTTGCGACACAGAAGAGTAACTTCTGAACACAACTATCTGAACATAAGAAAACACATTTTTACTGTGAGGTGGCTAAACAATGGAACAGGTTGCCCAGATAGGTTGTAGACTCTCCATCCCCGGAGATATTAAAAAACCAAGTGGACAAGGTCCAGCACAAACTGCTGTAACTTTCTTGACGAGGACAGTCAGACTAGGCAATCTTCAGAGTTCCGTTCCAACCTCAACTGATTCTGTGAACTTCATGGAAGAGTACAAAAGTTAATAGTCACTAAAAGCTTTAAGACAGACACCTTAAGTACCAGACTTGCATCCATTGTGGACCAGATCTTCAAGTAACCTACAGAATTGAAAAGTGGGTTGGTATTATAAGTAAACAGACCAAGATGAAACTTGGAGAAATTTTAAGTGATTCAATGAAGATACACAAGACTACGTGGGACAAAAGTCTGGATCAAGTGGACAGATGAGAACAGCAGACTGGGAATATGGTCCACTTCAGAAGCCTCTCCTGGAGAGGTTTCTGCTATCGATGTTCCCTCTAGTGAGGAGAGTAATCCAGCTTTCAAAAGATAAAGTACCAAGACTCGCACTAACTTTTGGCATATTCCCAAAATTCTGCATTAGCAGACCTTGAAGGAGAGGCAGCAACCTCCAATTATTCCATGTAAGGCTTGATACCATCTTGGTATCAAAATTGTCTATACCATCCCAAGTGACTCTGTTAATTACAGCCTTTTGTGTTTTACCTTAAAGAGAACATTTATGGGAAGAGGCAAAAGGTATAGATCATTCTACCTGGCCAAAGGAATAATAATAAATGCAACAGAGACTAACACCATCCAGAAATGGCATGAAAGGTCCAAACCTTTTTATAATGTCTGATTTAAATATCTGAAAATCACTGAAAAGCTTCTCCCAGGGATAGCGAACAGAAGTCTTCCATTCACGGTGCCTCAGGATGAAGTGGCTCAGTTCATTTGGCAATATGATCAGGACACCCCGCAGGTGGTACCAACACCTTGTTCTGACACCTTGTACACCACTGTACCATTTGCAGAACTTAACTACTTCCCAAAAAAAGAGAATCAGAACTCACACTAGCTTGCCACGTGCTATAGTACATCTGATAGTTTCTCACTTGCACGTGAACGTGATGACCATGAAGAATGTGAATAGAACTTCTCAGAAGCATGCTGACTTGTGCTCCAAGCCACTGATGCAGAGATCTTCCGACCACGATCCCCAAAATGCTCTCTATCCAAGTAGAGAAGAAGAAAATACCTTTACTTAGAAAGAAAGAGATCTAGATGGGATATGAAAGGGCACTTTACAAAAGGCACTGCATCCAAGTAGTAGCATTTGACCTGTAGTACTACTTAGTTATGTAGTAATACTTAATGACCTTAGACTAATGAAATATCTTCCTAGGTAGCATCCCGGTCTCACATGCATGCCCAGTTTGTTTCGGTGGCACAGCCTGGTGTGATGCATTATACTGCTGCCCTGTATTCCCAGGAGAGTCTACTAGGACTTTGCAAGGGAGAAATACAGTCCAGCAACTACGTATTGCATGACTAGAAGTGCAACCTAAACAACTGTCAGGTTACAGAATATTCAGGACACTGCACATGAATTCAGTTCCTGAAGCAGATTCAAGAAGATCTTGAAGTCCATTTTAGCAGAGTCTAATAAGCAGCAAACATGAAGTAACTTCCTTTTAAAATTAGCAAAGCCCTGGGTAAAAAACAATCTCTGAAAAACCTGTGGGGATGAGGTCTCAGAGCCTCTGCGTTCTAGAAGGTCAGGAGAGAAGATCTGGGAAAGTGATCTATCATTTTTTCCTGAGACTTCACTGAAGGGATATAAACAAGTACGTTTTAAAGAAGGAAGCACAATCATGCCACCTGGATATTGGGCACATAAGGTGGCTTATCAGTACTGGGTGGTAGACTGACAGACTTTGGGAATATACATATACATTATATTCCAGAAACAGAGAGGACAAAAAAACCAAAACTGCTCAAGTGCCTCTCTGGATATCCTCCTTTTTTAAGTCTTGAAGAGATATCTTCTAAGTGCGAAACCACAGTACTAGGGTGGCCTCAGATGAGGAGCTGACATCCTTTTGCCACCAGACGACTTTGGCTCGTAAGAGTAGGAGAACTTGCTGAAAAGGGTTTCTATCCCTGATGTGGTGTTCCCACAGCAACTACTCCGAGTAAGTTCTGTTGTGTTCAATTATGAGTACTTCGAAGTACTGACGAACTTTAAAAAAAAATATTGTCAGGAAGTCAAGTTATAGAAATGAAGGGTTGAATGGATTAAATAAATGTACAAACTGGTTACACAATAAACTGTCAAGAATATGGTGATAATCACCTTATCTTTCCAGTCGCATGCAAAATACCAAAGGGGGGAAAAAAGATCTACTTAGGTTGGTTAAAGCTTGTAACTAACCACAGCAAGATGAATCAAAGGAGAAATTTAAGGTACTACTCACATAGATACAAAACAACAAATTAAAAATTAGTTTAAGAAGTCCCAGGTACTATTTTCAGTAACACTGAAGAAGGCACTTTATCTGAAAACAGACAGGAATCTACTCAAGAATTAAACATGTATTGGAATTGAAACAAATAAAATAATTTTAAAAAGCTCCTCCTAGATTCCATCTGCCAAGTTTTCACAGTGCTGTGCAACAAGCAAGCACGGACACTTTACAGGTCTAGTTAGGTAAAAAGATGGGCACAGGATTGGAACGAACAACCTGAGTTGCCGTGTGTAATCTTTTGCTATTTGAAGCATCTGTATCATGCCAATTTTGCTGATAAGACCACCCTCTTTGAAATCTCCTGTTCCCTCGACACTACTTGAATGTTCAGTTCTGTCTTGAATGCTCTCTCTTCCAGCCCAAATTTATCCAGAGCTAGTTTACACCCATTTGTACTTGCTCTAACACTGTCCCTTAGCTTAAAGAGCTCTTCTCCCTCCCTGATGCCTTCTCTGCCTAACACACTTAGAAATATGAAAGAGAAATCATATCCTCTCTCAGTTTTTGTTTCATTAAGCCAAACATGTCATACTTTCTTAGTTTCATCTTGCAAGATAAGCTTTCCATTTCCTGATCACCCTCACAGCCCATCTCTGTTGCTGTTCCAATATGAATTCATTTTTCCTGGGGAAGAAAAAGAAAAGTGTTAGGGCTAGTAGCCTGTTCGTCCCTCCCAGTTCCTGCCTATCCTCAACACTTTTTTATGTCATGTCCCCGGAGTTACAGTTCAGATTTAGGTAGTATCTGCTTTACACCAGAATAACAAAAAACCTGACGATTACAGATTACATAGTATTATTTCAGACATGATAACAAACTACTGTTTGCAAATACTAACTTGGGAAAAGAGCACAGAGTGCTTATTTGTATCATATGCTTAAGTAGTACACAATCTTTCACAACCAAGTGACCACCAAGAAATAAAGCCTGCTTCTTAGTACTCTAATAAAATATATTCATTCTAGTAACCCACATATTTTTGTCTGCAAGGATGTTGTAAACTCGATTTTCAGATTCTGCAAATACCTGTGCATTCTGAGAAACTGGTTTAGCACGGGTTGCGTAGCTCAGTAACCTAAAGCAGATCCGAAGTAACGAGCTGATCTGAACTGAAACTCACATCAACTTAATGTGCATCTAGTTACTTTCAAAGAGATGGAAGAAAAGAGTCTGAAGCGTGTTAGTGGACAGCAGGCATGTTTACTGCACACACCTCACTACAGACCAAGCTCTCCAGCTAAAACGGGCTAGAAACTAGAGAGAGTGCACACACAGATAGCTTCGCTCACCCCCTCCTTCTCTGGGAAGTTTCTCCTTAATACCCCAGCTTTCCCACATGAAGAAAGGCCCAGCAACCCCCCAAAGATGAGGCATGGGTGTTACGGCAATGGCAGCATCTTACACCGGTAGTGTAGAGAGTACTCTGTCTACAGTTTGAAGCTTGGGGAATTCAGGCACCTAAGGCCAACACTTTCACTTCCCTTCCTGGTGTCTACCAACAACCACCAACAACCACATAAGCAACTCCTGACTCAACAGACACACACACTGTGCAAAAGCAATGGCATCCACACACAAACCCGCACAAAATCTCAATTTACACAGTTTCAACCCCTATTAGTTTTAACAGATCACTCATGAGTAATTCAATTGCTTAAAAAAGGGATGGTATAATTACTTGAAATAATAAACATTTTCTGCAAGTAATTACTAAAATGAATTACATGTCCAATAGACAAGAGCCCCGAATATAAATGGTGTCTTCACATGCAAGACGTGCAAGTATCACATCTCATATTTGAATATACAAGAATATTACTAAATATTACTCTCCCCCCAAACCAAGATATTTATTATGACAAAATGATTTGTCTTTGTTTTGAAACAGACTTTTAAAAGACAATGTTTTACCTTCCAAATATTTACATTTTTAAAAAATCAAAACCAAATTATTCTCTGCTACACACACACTCAAGAGACAAGACAACCCTCATCCATTAGCCTGGACAACGAACAGACACGTAACAAAAGCAAGCTGTTCAACTCAGCACAGGTAAATTCACTACTGCTGGTAGTGAATGAGCTTGCTGTAGTAGCAGTCATTAGCTAATTAACAGATCAGATGATAACTCATCCATTAATTTCCAGATGTTCTACCTACAAAGTGCTCCATGAAGAGAAATACCCCTCAAGTTTCATTCTGAAAGCTTTCTGACTGTCTGATGGACATGTACTGTACACAACAGTCTGCCTGTACTACTATTACATTACACTCCAGAGAGGTTATTTCAGTCACATCTTAGGTACGCTTGTTTTTTTTTTTAAATGTGTGAGAGACAAAACACCTCCACTTAAATTATGTTCTTAACAGAGTCCATAACTAGCATATTTCAGCTTCTAGCATGACTGCCTTCATCAGCTAAATATGAAAACAGGGCCCAGAAATTCCAATTCATAGTGCAAATAATTACAGCACTTATGATTCACCCCATACCATGAAATGTGATTTTTATCACTGTAAATACATTAGTTTAAATTTAAAACAACAAAGCAGCTTTTAGATTGTTGTTCTCCAAAAAATGCAAAGGGCAAAATTAACTCACCATTAATGCTTTGGAACTAATAAGTCTAATTTTTAAGTGTATTGAAGCAAATGGATACTTTTGTACTGATGTGAGTAATTAAAGTACAAGAGCTTCACAGACTCAGAGATGTAATGCAGCCCTTTTATCAAAAGCAGTCACTCTATCTCGGCCTGACAGTTAACAGCATATGATCTAGTAAACAAATACTTTCACACAGTACAAAAGTGCCATTAAAGGCCAGAACTGTCAACACAAATTCCATTCTTACAAGAGAAAAAAAATATATAAACTGTTGATCACCTCTGGTTGCCTTAACTAGCATGGAGGTTGTCATGGAAACATTTCTGCGAAGTTCACAGTGATGAAACACAAACACTTCCAGTTTAATTGCTATTAGGTTTAGCATACCAGAGTTTATTTATACTCAAAGAGCATTATGATAAAATGCAGTAGAAAGTAAAGCTAGTAATGATCTGGCATAACAAAGCAAACAGATTTAAAAAAAAAAACAAAAAGAAGGAAAAGAAAGAAAGAAGGAAAAGAAGGAAAAAGAGAAGGAAAGAAAGGAAAGAAAGGAAAGAAGGGAAGAAGGGAAGAAAGAAGGAAAGAAGGAAGGAAAGAAGGAAGGAAAGAAGGAAGGAAAGAAGGAAGGAAAGAAGGAAGGAAAGAAGGAAGGAAAGAAGGAAGGAAAGAAGGAAGGAAAGAAGGAAGGAAAGAAGGAAGGAAAGAAAGAAAGGAAGAAAGAAAGAAAGGAAGGAAGAAAGGAAGGAAGAAAGAAAGGAAGGAAGAAAGAAAGGAAGGAAGAAAGAAAGGAAGGAAGAAAGAAAGAAAGAGAAAATAAAGCCAAATAAGACTTTTTTATTAGGCTGAAACAAGACAAAAATGAATTACCTCTTTCCCAAAAAAATTAAACAAACTTTCAGCAAGAACATGACTTGCCCATGATGTTTTTAATGTGTATTAACATACTGACGTGAAGTTACTAAAGAAACAAAACGTCTTCAAACACAGCAGTATATATTTGAACTACCAGGTATGTGAGTATTTATTATACAGATTCCAAACAGATTCTTAAAAAAAACCCTGTAGTATCATGTAAACTTCCGCAGCACGCATCACGTGAATCCCATGTATAGGCACCTCTTTTCTCCAGACAGAACAGACCTAGTCCTGCTATTTTCTTACCAGCAGAGCTCCCCCAGCATAAATGACAATTCTGTTGTCCTTGCAGACAAATTGAGCCCAATGAGATTTCAAATAATAGTGCTGACTGGCTACACGAATGTAAGTCAGGGAGAGCTTAATTTTATTTCATTACAGTTAATGGGGATTCACTTTTATTTCATTAGAATTAAACAAAATTCATAGAGATGCATGAAAGTTACTAACTAAAATCTGCAGGTTCCTTTCATTATAATCCAATTGCATTTTTTAATAATACTACATTCATTCTCAGTGCACGATTTAAGTTAATGCAGAAGCTTTAATAAATTCCAGTGACTTTTTATCTGTTTTCATTAGCAGAAGTTTACTCAATTCAGCTGACAGCCTGCAACACTGAGAAGCTGAGCAGAGGTCAGGGGTTTGGAAGAGGGACTGGAACCAGTCAGTGCACTGAAGTGTGTAAGGCACGAGTACAGAACGAGGATTTGGACGTGGTGCTGTGGGGGCAGCCTAAACACAGACGGGGAGCAGGAAAAAGAAATCAAGTCGGCCGCATCACGCTTACTTTACAGACATCCTCAAATTCCTGGCTGCTGACTCCGGCACACAAGTTTGGGAATGCAATCTATCGCCCATAAACTGCCATCAGTTTTTTTCATTCACATGAGTGATATGTTTTGAACAAAGGTATGGAAGGGAAAATGATCTATAATGAAATAACTATATTTTTAATCATTTTCCACTACCTGCTTGTTACGTCTAATATCGAAGTAAAAATACATTCATCTTTACAATTACCATATTTATGCCTCTTAATTCTGTTTTTTCTTTTCCCATTTGCCCCTCTTGCATTTATTCATTCTCCACTTTTCTTCTTGCTGATGTTCCTGACAATCATCATTCTCCCCTTCCCAGCCACAAAAGTTATCATAAATGAAATTGTTAACGCTGAATTTTAAAGACCATCATTAGGTTTAGAATGAGTACCTAAAAAGGATTAATAAAGAAAATGGAATAAGGATAGAGTTAGTGCTTCAGATTACCAGCAGATTCAGGAAAGTAACACAGTAACAAGTTTACGTTCTCAAGATTACAATTATTATCCCAACATGAATATATGGATTTTAAATGAAAGCTTAGATCTGGAGCCATTTGAAAAAAAACACAAACATTATTGTCAAGTAGGCTCATATCCACCGTGTAGAGAATAATTTCTTTCACACTACTTTTATTAGCTAGCTATACTTCAGTTCCTACTACATAATTTAGCTTCTAAGATGCTACTTCCTGTTAATTAATAATATGCTTCTGATCTATACAAACATTATTTCCGTAAAAATTACTGGAGGACAGCAGTTTCTTTAACCTCGATACGCTATTCTGCAGTATTACCATGGTCATTACTGCAGAATCTGAACGTACCCAGTTCTGTCACCATAATGTATTTGTCTTCTGGCCCTCTTCCCACCAGGGAGAAATATGCAGATGAGTGTCCTGTTTTGATAAAGCCCCTTTCTCTTCTACTTCCGTGAGTTATTTTGTCCTCGGGGCTACTGGAAAGTTGGACTGTTCGGAGAATACACGTACAAATAAACTCCCATGTACTCAGACTAGAGAAAAAAATAATAATTTAAAAAGACTTTGGATTAGAAGTGAAATATTATTCAAATCATGATGGTCTTCAATTCTTCTTTCTCCAAGACCTGGAGCATGGCTTCCTGATGAAGAGGCCACGCAAGTCAGGAGAGCAGGACTGGGAGTCCAGGGCTCTTTGTGAGAGAGCAGAGTTCCCCGACAGCTTTCTTCTTGGTGGCCCTTGTGCGAAAGGTGAAGGAGCTATGGGGGAAACCTCACATCCCTTTTAGTCTTTGATTGCCTTTTTCTCATCTGTTTCCACTTCCTCAACAACAAAATATGACCCTCGGCACACCTAAACCACATCTCTTCTAGACAAAAACAGTCACTTTGAGCCGATCCTAGCTCTCTAAAACCTCTTGTCAATAAAGAAGCAAGGGACCAGAAGAAGAGAAAACAAATCCCGTTACCGAGTATCAAGATCCCTGATTGTTTCCTTGCATGATAATAAAAAGCAAAATGAGATACACTGAAGATGGAAGTGGAACATCAGACACACTCCAGTATGCTAAGTCTGAAATACACTTCAGTACAAATGAGAAAGAAATGTCCAAATACACTAAAAGGATCCAGAGTCTCTACATCACGGCCCCCAAGTGATTCAAATCCCTCGAATTTTAAGCATTTTTTTCCCAAGAGATTAAATATTTAAGGTACAAAAACTGTTAAGATTATGACTGTTTACCTCATTGGCGGCAGCATCTTCACAAGCGAGCAATGACAAGCTCATTCTCACTTTCACTCAAATTCATTCTTCCTCTCAGTGAAATAACACGGCAAAGAGAGAGGATGGTATCTTTATTTTTAAAATTGTACTTGTCCTATTAATTAAAAGCTGCATAGTCCACTCATTTAAATTTTCTTTGTAGCACAATGGCAGTCTGTTAGGGGCAGTTGCAGAAACAAAAGCAGAAGTGAAAGGAAACAAACCTCTGAGAAAAATAATTGATAAACTTAAAAAAACTAATTGCCATGCTGTTAATACTGTCGCTGGCAAACACACTAGCAAGTTTACAGCAGATGTATTCCAGGCTACACCAAAATTATGTACGTGTAAAATGTTCATAATAGAATATAAAAAGTCTAAAATTTATTAAGGTTTCATGCTGATCCTCCAGTCTGGCAAATGTTTGTAAAAAGAAAAAAAACACAGTGTTAAGTAAACATTTCAGGTCTCAACCTTCTTTATATGCCTTTGAACCTTTGCTTTCATGTGCAATACCTGACAGCCCACTGAGAATAAATGCTGAAAGCCCCAAAGATGGGTAAAACAGAATTTCTGACTCAGGAAATAAAGATCAGCTGAATATGATTCCCATATGGCAAACCAGATCAATGGAAAGCAAGACCAAAATTTACAATATCTATACTGTGCAGTACAACATGGAGGTTGTCTTTTATTGCTGGTAGCAAAACTCCCAGTGGCCAAGAATAAAAGCAGACACAAAGATTATACATCCACTAATGGTGAACTCCAAAAATATACGTTGATAGATTTCAGAGTAGAAAAAGGAAAAAGGGAAAATTTTGAGCCTTTATTTAGTGTTACTGAATACCAATCAGCAATTAGAGCAATCAACTTTCAGCACAAAATCCAGGATTATTAATATAAAGGCATGTTTTCAAAGCCAAGGGGGAAAAAAGCCCCAGCAGATCGGATTACCTGATATGAAAAGAAACACTCTTTGCTGTAAAACTGAAACAGCTTCAAGGCTACTTTTGTGATAGCATGTGTGGCTGAATGTGAGAGAATGTATAACAATATTATTACTTTTATTTCAAGATTTCCTGTAAAACCTCAGGTCATGCTCATGAAGACTTTCTTAAAAAGCAATGATAAAATCTGATGAACAATTTTTAGAAGTTGAAAGAAGGACAATGGGCAGGGGGGAGGTAATCAAGCAGTCCTCAGTGACAACCGGCACAGCAACGCTCCGACTTGGGTTAGCAGGAATCCTCTGTCGGGAATCCCAAAGCAATGCACCTCGCTATCTCTGCTGGGGTCTCAGAGGGCACAAGTAGTAAGAAGTCTGCAAGTGAAGGAAAAAAAGCTCAGCTTTTCAGATTCTTCTAACACAGTTCAGATGGAAACACACCGAAGGGAAATTCTTAAAAAGCAAAAAAAAAAAAAGATTTCTTTTATTTTAGTAAATATAAAACAGACCAAATCAAAAAGACATAAAATCACTTTCAAACTTCAGCAAAATATTTGCTCTATTCTAGCTCTGAAGTCTCAACAAAATAAAATGAAACCTCACAGTGTCTCGGACCTACCTCACATTACCCTACTCCACTGGTTGGCACTTGAGAAAAAGGATGGGATGGCCACAGCAACACGAAAGCCCTATGGTCCCCCAGACACCAGAACTGGCCCAGAACTGGCTGTTCCAGGATGTCCACAGAGAGATGAGGGTGAAGGGCAAAACTAGGAACTTCACAGCAATGTTATGTCCTCAATCCCTCCCTAAATAAGCAAATGAAACACCCTGACACTGCATATGGACAGCTTATATAGCATTTCCGAAACAGTTTTTCCAGTAGGTAGAAATATACCCTAGACATGTAAAAGAAACAGTGTACATGACAGAGATTCCACTGGCATCCAACCTGGATGATCTTCATAACTCCTGGTTCCACCACTGGGGAGCAATACAGTCAAGTCAATCCTGGCTCAGAAAATCCTAAATACTTAAGCATGTTACTATGTGTATTAATATGTATTTTCTGTGGTGCTTCATCAACAATGGTGACATACTTCAAGCATAACCTTAGGCTGTAAATGCTGCCATTAAAGTGCAATATGGAAACGGCGAAGAAAGTAATATTTGAGTAACTTTATGAAAGATCTTCCGCGAGAGAACTAATAGAGGAGGACCTCATAAAAATTCTGGACTCCACCAGCTCATCACTGACCAGAGCAGGTTATTTCCCCAGATCGCTGTGAGCTGGACCGCACAATTTTTTACACTTACGAGATAGAACGTATATACTCTCCCCTACAAGACTAACAAGCTCTCCTCTCATCTCCTTTCTCGGGCAACATTACTATTCATTTAGGCCAATAACTGCAGCATCTTCTTTGACTTATACATCTCTCAGTCTTCATACACAAGCATCTAGGCCCTATAGATTCACAAATTTACACAAGATTTACATGTAAATATTGTAGGATCTTTACAAATACTATCTTTAAAGTATTTCTCCTCTCAAACTGTACGGCTATTACACTCCCATCTCTCTTATTTCAGATCTTGTTCCTATCTTTTGTTCTAATCTTGACAAACGCAATCTCGTTCCACTGACATAAATCCAGTATCCCATTATATATTAATCACTTATCTTCCATGTCAAAGCCTACTTATCATCTCTCATTCCGTATCTAGAGGTAAACTCCCTTCTCCTTTAGGTCCAGGCTGCCAGCTTCCATCATCTATGTGTTATTTTTTCAATTAAGTGTCTTCAGGCTTTTTATCCAGGCTGACATCTCACACATCTGTGAACGTCCACAAGACTAACTGATTAACCTCTTTCAAACTGCTTTGGCAGGAGACCTATGGAAAATTTTAAAACGGATTATTTGCTGATGCGCTATGGTAACTCCTTGTTTTCCTGTCTTCCCTTGCCTGTTTCTACCTGTTGCCTCTACCCGTATGTTTAAATTGTCCTACTTCTGGGTTGGGACTCACAATGGCTCCGTGCACGGCACCTAGCGGTGGCCTCCCAGTCCACGTCCAGTGCTCTAAAACACTGCCAAAGGACGGACACAGAATTAATGAATATTCACATGCCAATAAGCACACTAAGCGCTCTCCTGTTTCTTTCAGAAGGAAAAAACAGTGGTCAAACCAACATTAACATTGACGCATTTTCTGGTTGTAAGGGACTGCTGGTATAATGCCTTCACCAAATTTGAGTTTCTGTTAGAAGAGTCCTTCCATCACAACCTAAAGTTTCCCAGTGAAATCTACTTTGAAGTCCTTAATAATGTCTTCTTGCAAACAACCACCCTGAGTGTTAAACACTGCTCTTCTACTAATGAGCTTTGTTATGCCCTTATAAGGTGGACTGATGATCCTCTATTACCAAGTTTCTCCTCTCCATATAGTCTCTTTTCCACATAGTTTTTTAAGAAACCATCCAAAAATAATGTCGACACCAAAAAAGGAAGGACGGAATTTAGGCAGGAACATCGAACCTTGTTAATCCTATTTGCGATACACTTTTATACATCCAAGGGTATAAAGTCCCAGTTTAAATTTAAAATGTCCACACTCATCTGATTAGGCAAGATAAATACACTCTGGATACGGATCCCAATATTGAAAGCAAAACCTGCAGTAATGTCTCTAGATTTATGCCCTTGTATTTGCTTGTACTTAAAACACTTTATTTGGTCAGGGCTCATACATTATCCCAATTGCTAAGTATCATTTCCTGTCTTCTTAATTACGTACTTGTTTTGTGTTTATCAATTGACATATTTCCTCTCCACTTTTTTACATTTTTGATCAGCTTCATATTTTACTTTCCCACAACTGCAAAGTTACAAACATTACACCTCCAAGTCATAAAAAAAAAAATCCTTCAAAGACATCAGACTATTCACCCTTATTATTCTGTATTAGTGTCTTACAATTTTAAAAACTTTTTTTCCCTAAAATCCAAGTTGTTGGAGCGAATGAAGGAGCGCCACTCAACAAACGCAAGAGCCAAAGCAAGAAAACAGTTATCACGTAACACACAATTATGAGAAACAGTTTCATTTAGGAATCAGATGTTTAAAGATTTTCAGTATGTAAAAACACAGCACATCCTTCTCTCACATTTTTATCCCTGCGGTACAAAAATCAAAAAAAAGCAAATTAGAGACACACCTCCAAACTGCAAACTGGCTTTATTTTCCATCCCCCTTACTCTTTTACAAGCTGAATGGTGTTCCTACCAAACCAACTTCCCACAGAGCATGCAAGATCAGTGCAGGTCCAGACTCTTCTCTGATGAGCCCCAGCTGCGGAGGATGGAAATCTTGCACGCTGCAGAACAGATGGGGTACCAAGTTTTAATAGCCTGATTCTGCAACACTCGATTCAGGAAGTTTTTACACATCCTATTAATTATAATAATATCAGTGAGGCTTACCCAGCAAACAAGCCAAAGCAGCTGAGCTCTGCAAGAAGTTTTTCAAAGGTATAATGGAGTTAACCAAAGGGCATTAGTAACTACTGAAGGAAAAGGGGGGGGAGATAATAAAAACAGGCAATCAGCTACAAAACATGAGATGAGACTTGAAGGCTACTATTCCCTCTTTCAAGCATAAGATTGATTTTCTACTGCATCCCTAAGCAAATTACTTGAATCTTTAGCCTTACAGAAATCAGGTTCCACTTTAACTTTTTCCTGATACATCTGACATTTCAGCTGACATGAAGCACTTTCCATTGTACAATGATTTCAGTAAAAATGTGATGGTTTCTTGCACTACCACTGTATTTTATGCAGCTTCTTCACTTTGTGGTATCCCTCTAGTTAAGCAGAAGGTTTAGGACCCTCCTTCTTTTGATGAAATACTCCTTTTCTACAATCATCCCCTCCACTGTTAGGATCCACTCTAAATAAGCACAAGAAGAAACAAAAAGTACAAGCAAGCAAAAGCAAACAGAAAAAAATCAGGGCTACCCTCCTCAGAATTAGCAGTGCTCTTGAAGACTTCCAAAAGCAAAGATTAGAAAGGATTACAGCAGAGGAAGGTTTCTTTGATCCATACTCTGGCTTCCAGGAGTAAGTATCTCGCAGCAGGATTACAGGGGCACACTTGCTCAGCGCCGCAGCCCCGGCAAGGTGTTGCCACTGCGCAGGGCATCACCTGCCTTGCCACAGCTCTCCTCCGGAAGCCCTGTCCCGGCCATCCAGGAGGGCCACAGCTACAGGTCTGAAGCTCTAGTTTTTCCAAGACCTGTATTTTTATAGCTGAAGATGAAATGAGTTAAAGCACTCCGGAGAGCTAGAAGCAAGTTAAACTGCATAGATACAACCATTGTATTTGCTGACAGTTCTATAGCAAAGAAAATGCATCATAATCCCAGAAGTTCAAAAACCATTAACTGGTCTCCTTAGAACATGGGGAACAAAGTTCCCCTCCCCTCTTCAGCCTTTCACTATCAGCAGGATTATATTTCTTTTTTCCTGCATTTTTTGTTTGTTTGTTTTTTCTTTAATTTGAACGTTATTTTTCCATCTGGCCTGTCTTAAGATTTCAGAACTCTCCTGTTTGCCCATTATGTCTGTATGTAAAAGTTAGTATAGTGCCAACCTGAGAAGGTCAATTATGTGTTTTCCTTTACATAGGCAAATCCATACAGAATGATGACACAGCTTTTTTGTCAACTACACGACTATTTGTGAGACAGCAGAGGAGTGCGAGGGACCACGATTCCTAGTTTCTGCTTTCTAAGAGCAGCACATGGTTAAACACTTCCAAAGACGAACGGTAACAGCATCTTCCTTTGCATCACCAGCAATAACAGGGCTCCACCCTCTACGTGGTAGCCATGGGCTCCTACTTAGGCCAAGTTAACCAAAGGCTGGAACACCTATGCTGTCAGGACAGGCTGAGAGAGTTGGGGTTGTTCAGCCTGGAGAAGAGAAGGCTCCGGGGAGACCTTATAGCAGCCTTCCAGTACCTAAAGGGGGCTACAGGCAAGATGGGGAGGGACTCCTTATCAGGGAGTGCAGCAATAGGACATGGGGTAACGGTTTTAAACTGAAAGAGGGGAGATTTACATTAGATATTAGGAAGAAATTCTTTACTGTGAGGGTGGTGAGACACTGGAACGGGTTGCCCAGGGAAGCTGTGGATGCCCCATCCCTGGAAGTGTCCAAGGCCAGGCTGGATGGGGCTTTGAGCAGCCTGGTCTAGTGGGAGGTGTCCCTGCCCATGGCAGGGGGGTGGAACTAGATGATCTCTAAGGTCCCCTAACCTTATGGCCTTATGGATCTCTAACCCAAACCATTCTACGATTAAGTCAATTATCATTATGAGACTAATCCTTTGCAGGGAGGGCCACGCTATATCAATGTGACCTACCAAAGCACGCAGCGTGGTGTGTTTTCTGAAAGGCAATGAGGTAAAGCAGACGGGCCACAGGTCTCCCTCCTAGACTACACACCTGAATCACATTTTACATTTTGTATGAAGTGTCTTTAGTGCCAACATTCATCCATCCATCCATTTTACAGGTAAGATAACAGAGAGTTATCTCCTTTAAAGAAAGAGTACTAAGCCTTAATGAATAGTAATTATCAGGGAAGGCATACGCATTTTAACAATATACAATGTAAGAGATAGGCCTATTATTCTTGTTTCTATTAAATCTGCCTTAAATAAAAAGATACTTGAATGAAAACAGGATGATCTTTTTCTCTTTCTAAATAAATAAAATCGCATAAAAGCAAGAGCTTCCACAATGGAGTCTGCAGCAGGTGCAGAAATTATGCTTCATGAAATAAATTTGCACTGCTTAGTATTTGTTTCAGTATGCAGTCTTTTGTTATTGTTTTGAATCTTATTTATTTACTTAAATACTTAAGTTATTAGTGGTCAAATTTAACAGCCCATACAAACATACAACCATCAACAGAAAATTAAACTAAAAAAAAAAAAATACAATAGTCTGCATGAGATTATACCGAACTGCAAACAAAAGTGGCAAAAGCAATTAATCAACCTTAAATGAGCAAAAGCTCTAGATCAACAACAGGGCTTAAAACGAATTAAAACTTTGCAAATGGTCACAGAAATGGCTTTTTTTATTTCAAGTATGCTGAATTTTAAGAGACTTCAAACTGTTAAAATTGCAACCCAAAGACAGAAACACTGCTTATGTAGTTACTCGCTATATATATTCATGCTGCTAGAATTTTTTTTAACTTCTTCCCACCAACAACAAAAAATGCAGGCCTTAAATGAAGTTTACAGTGGAAGAAGCAATGCCTTCCATTTTATATCACAATAATCAAACTAGTCAAGTCAAAAGTACATTTTAGAACACACCAATTTGCAATATGACTAACAGTTGGGTTCTGCTTGGGATATTTTTTTTACTTTTGTGAAGTTTACTGGAACGGTATTTGCTGAAAGTACTTCAAATTTGCCATGTAGAAATCAAAAAGCACAATTTTCGTTTATGCAAAACATGTTTTGCAGGAAATAGATGGTAGAGCTGGAAGCTGGAAGCAGTTTGGATATAATTATTAGCTGTTTTACACAGGCCTTATGATAAGATGAATACACACATGAAGTAAATTAAAGAATTTCTTTTAAAGCATTATAAAATTTCAGAATGAATTATGAACACTTATGTACTAGCTACTTCACTTTCTCTCACATCTTCTATGACAAACTGAACAGTACAACCTACTCCTACTATCACTGTACTCAAAAGTGATACTGTACACTGCACAGAAGGCTTTGCAACAACGAAATCTAGTTGATGCACTTCAGCAGTAACAGGATTCCACCTTCCAAACATCACATCCACATTAAGCCTGTAGATACACTGTAGGAAATATCAAAAAGACAGGTCTCTTACAGCAGGTTTTTAAGGAAACCATTCCCATTTTTTTCTATAATTGAAGCAAACAGATGATTTGGGGGCTAATTCAACAAGAATTGTTTTCCAAATCAACATCATCGCTCATTTTTTTTCATTCAGTTTTCTTTTACTGGATATGCATATCACTTTTGACTTGAAATAAAATCCAAAACAAGAGGAGGAAGAGCCTTACTCAATACCTGACTTTGACGCTGCACAAGGAAGAAGACCAAGAGCTAATTTGCAGCAAAGCCCGGAGCAGCTGTTCCATCCTGTTGGTTTCACTCATCTACTAGGTTATAGATAGTTCGACTCATCTACTAGGCTTTTGATATCTACGTCAAACGAGCTGGCCAAAAGAAACACTGAGGTTTACCATCATAAGATGACTCTCCACTAGCCTTTCACCTGCCTTTTCCATTCACATTTCTTATTTCCCAATAATCCTACTGAGCTGGGATGTCCTGATTGAGATGAAGAAATGCATGGCAAATGCTGTTGCAGACGATGCACCAGCAACCAGCGGCTTACATGCAGGCACAAAAGACTTCATCCCAACCTTGTCGTCTGCAGCCATCTGCAGACCCGTACTTCTCAATTTAAGGAGTAAACCAAACTGTCGCCAATCCCAGGCTGCAAGTTGTGGTCACTGGTGAAACAAAGGTTCTTTGACACATTGAGAAATAATACAGTCTGAGCTGGTGAGTACCTGAGTCTGAGAAGAGAGAAACCCTCCATACACTTACCCCAGGAAGGTCCCCCAACCACCAGCCTGCTGGAGAGACCAGGGAGGAAGCTTTCAGCTGCTCCTCTGCTGGGGCTGGGCCACAACAAGGGAAGTGCACTAAATATCAGGAGGCCAAGTATGGAGCTCACCAGTAACCACGTACTGGTAGACAGGACAGGGAGAAGTGGTGGTCCCTCCTCAGGAGATCTCCAGCACAGCACATTCAAGTCCTCAAATAGTGTGAAACAGCACCGGAGAGAGACTGAATCCAACACCTCTGCCTGGTCCAATTCTGTGATTGTATTTCTTGCCCATCTCCATCATGACTCAAGTCCATTTTAGAGCTCAAAGGGTTACGCTACCGTTACACCTTGATACAGTACTAAGCAGATTAACAGAAAAGAGTGCATTAGGTGAGAAACACCCTGCACAAAGAGACATTCTACCAAGAAAAAACACTGATGCTCTCTTAAAGAACATATTTTCCCATATATTTCTGCTCTTAAGAGCTCAGGTTAAAAGTGTAAAGTGAACGCTTTCCTCACGCAGTTCAACTCTCCTTTGTGCGAAAGGCTAATTTCAGATATATCTAATTTCTCTCAGAAATAATTTCTGCACACATTTAAATAATTCACAAGGAAAATGCACTGTCTACTGAGAGCATGATAACATTTGTTTAGATCAACCAAAAAGCCAGATGTGAGCAATACTGCAACACCACCAAAAGAAATGGGTTTAGCTAATTTTTCTCATTTGGACAGTATCTCTTTCATCAGGTCATTAGCTTCTTAAGTTTTCTTCTGTGTAAGTGTCAGGGCTATCACAAAAAGGTGCAGACTCCCGGCAGTTAGAGAGAAACATAATGATCTCTGAACACGATAGGCAACACAAAAACCTGTTTCTGCTCTCCTTTGTCCATACAGTCTTAACTTATATTGAGGGAACACCTCCAGTCCT
Source organism: Chroicocephalus ridibundus (assembly GCF_963924245.1). Classification (NCBI taxonomy): domain Eukaryota; kingdom Metazoa; phylum Chordata; class Aves; order Charadriiformes; family Laridae; genus Chroicocephalus; species Chroicocephalus ridibundus. The sequence goes on along the minus strand of NC_086284.1, from coordinate 191,622,572 downwards.
CATCCAAGGATCTCCCTTTAGAGAAGCCAACCTAGTTCTCGCAGTTACTGTGCCTGGAGTAAGGCTGACTTCTCAGTCTCCAAAGCCTTTCAGCAAGTGAATGGGAAGCGGTAGATAGATTAAATTAGAAGATCAGAGTTTACAGTCGTTGAGCTTCAGAAAGCAATTTACTGGCATTCTCTATTTAATTATATCAACACCTCATAACCATTAATGAATTTATCTTTACTGCACTGAGATTAAGTAACGCTATCATAAAGTTCCACAAGAAGTCTACATCTGAGCCAAGAATTATACCTATAAATTTTAGGATGGTACTTCGTCTACATCATCATCATTCTTCACAATGTTAAAAGCAGTTAATTTCAACCTCATGAGCCATGACTGCTGCCCCCTTCCCCACCTACTTAAGATAAAAAAATGTTTGTTTCTCTGTAGGCCATTCTTGCCCATTACATCCCTATTGCTGTGCTTGCCCCTGACAACAGTTTATTGAACATTAAAAAGCCAAGTATTTTTCAGTTATAGGTGGATACCCTGACGTGTGCAAAACCTGCTCCTCCTCTCCAACCCACAATGCCCCCTTGAGGCAAAAGGGAAGGGAAATGAAAAAGTGGGAAAAATGAAAAAAAAGAGGAGAAAGAAAAAGAAGGAAAAAAAAAAAAGACTGAACACTGGGAGAAGAGCTTTCTGTACTAACAGGGGAAAAAGAAAATAAGAATTCCAACAAAGATTGTCCACACTTATGACACTCATCTTATCTTTCTCTGCTTAAGCAGTCTGTTGGGTTTTTTTTCCTGGCCTCCCTGGTACGAAACTTCTGTTTACTGTTTACAGCAATTTCAGGAAGGGTGCAGGGAGGCAAGTTCTGAAATCCTTTCCCTTTACATCAAATTCTACATATACACTTAGGTAACTGGTAAAAAAAAAAAAAAAAAAGGCAAGGACAAATATTTAATTTTAACTTACGACTCTAAACAAAGCCACATTTCCATAAGGCAATCAAAGGCAGACAAACTAATATCCACAGATATGAGCAAAAGTACCAACATCTGTTTTTCATGAAAATTAATCTTTAAATCTATTATAATCTAGTGATCCCTACAGACCTCCAACAGGCATGGCCCATGCCTATTTATCAAGAATTAAGTAAGAAAGTAAAGAATTCTGGGAGGCCTTCAATTTTGTGCCTAAAATCTTGGGTTTAGGTTGCTCTACTTGAAATGTAGAGAAAGAAAGAACTGTGATTTATCTATCATATCCCCTATGCTTTTTGTATTTTTTGTATGCACCAGAAGTACAAAAACTTTCTGGAGACAGTAATTTGCACTAGGTTAATAACTACCGGTAAGAAAGACATTGAAGAACAAAACAGATTTTCTCAATATACTGTACCATCTTCTGCTAGCAGGCACACACAAAACACAATGAGAACAAATTACATTCAGACGGTACTAATGTTCAGGATTTTAATATCGCTCTTCTTACTACAACTATATAAAACTCTCTGCATAAAGGTTACCTCTAACACATCTTCCAACTCTTAAACACATTAAAAAACACCCTTATTACATTGTACATTTAACCACAACACAAGAAAAGGTTAGCTCCCAATAATAACCTTATAAAGAAAGTACAGTATCAGTTAAATGGATTTTAAGTAAGGGTCCAAGATCATATTAGGCAGCAATTATAAGCTACAAATTGTATTTCATATCTTCAGCAAGAGTTAGCACAAGTCTTGCTGAGTCAAACCTCTGCTATAAAACCCCTTGCCACGTTTTAAATGCTGCAAGCAGCTGAGCCCTGAGGGGTTAAAGCTAATGCTAAAGGTAAAGGCTTGAAGAGTTGACCAGGTATCTCGTGGCCATAGATCTAAGCGTGTCAGTCATGGGCAAATATACCGTACTGCGTTTGCCAGTGAAGGCCAGGAGTAATAGATCAAGTTCATCAGGTGTTGCGGAGCCTCCCAGGCGAAACATTATTTTCACTGTGCCTACAGCGATCTGAGCAGTAAAGGTGACACTGGATGGTGACTCACTATTTCCATCCATAGAAGGAAAGTAAACGCATTAAAAGTGTTTCTTCCAAACAACATCTCCTGACAAAGAGGCCCCCTAAGTGTCGGGAGTAAAAAGAAAATGAAAAAAGAGCCCATCCCAATCAGAAGGCCTCAAAGAAGGAGCAATCTCTTACCACAGCCCCCAGCTCAGCAAAGCAGCCGTCCTTGCAGCCTGACCTGAAGTGTCACCTACGCAAGCCAGAAGCCACCGCTCCCCGCAGCCAGGCTCTAAGGCACCTCGCCGCCGGGAAGGTCCCCCCAGCCCACCGCCCACCACGGCGGTGAAGACTTCCCCACTAGAGGAGGTCTCCAAGAGGAGCCGCTCGCTCCCTCCCAAGCGTGCGGCCAAAGCTCGGGTCTGTGTCTTGTTTTGCTACCGAAGCATTCCAGGCTGTGTCAGTTTGGATTGCAACATAAATATTGTGTAACTGCAGACTCCTTAGTTCCAATTATGGTAATACTGCAGGTGACAACGAGACAGGCATTTTTAATAGTCTGTGGTCGCATTCTGCTCCCACTCCTCTGTGACTCAGACGAAGAGAAATTCAGCTAAAGGAAATTTTGTTGATAACTGAATTTGGAGCAAAACTGCACGCCTGACAGTGACTTGGAAAAACGGTGTCTTCCTCGTTCTGGTAGTAATTTAGTGGTAACAACAATGACCCAAATGGCAGTCACTGGATAAAGAAGAGTATTTATAAAACTCTATTTAAATGATACATAAGTATAATTAGAGGTTTGGATATAAGCACTACTGATTCACAAAAAGCATAACAAGGCTAATAGTTTCAGTTTAAAATTTAATTGTAGTTACTGAAGACAGGTACTGAAACAAGAGGTTAAACCAGCATTCCAGTTAGCGCCAGGACAGTAGGTTCCATTTTTACACATAATTGAATAATATAAATGTATTCTTCTACTGAGTCATACAAAGATTCAAAGTACAGGTGCCCAGCCTGCAACTCAGGAGGACCAGTCAAGTTATCATGTAGTTTGCTCCATCCGTCACCTTTCTCAGAGCTTACAGTAACTTTCCTCTCACGTGACAACCGAACAATAAGGGGGAGGAAGAGTCTCAAGAAAAGAGAGAAAGGTCCAACCTATAGCCATACCCTTTCTAGAGGAGTACATAGGGAATTACTGGTGTTCATCCACTACATTGCAAGCCCGAAGCTCCTGGGAAGTGCCAGACTTGCTGCCTATGGGCAGCAGCACTGATCCTGCGGCACACAACATCTGACAGTCCCAGCACAAGATGTCTGATTAGGCTGGACACCATGGATTTAAAACACGGATATATGTTCAGCTTTTAAGAAGTGTCTTTCTCATATGTCTTTGGATCCTCACCGATGATGTACCTGACTGCTGTACTCTTTAAGATTCACTTACTGAATAAATGGAAGTGAACCCTTGAAAGTATTTAAATATTATGAAAAAGCATTGATTTTTCATCTTAGTGGTAACTTGCCCAGAGCCTATCAACAGTTGGTGTAAGAACTTGTATTGAAAGCAAAACCAAAAAACGCTTGGATTTGTCTTAAATACAAATAAGCGGTCCATCACCAGCCCCAGTCTATGTGGCTCTGAAGAACAGCTAAAGAGCTCGTAACTTCTCAGCCTCAGAAACCGGTTTTGAACATGAGCATACAAACACATCCAAAGCATCAACCAACCTCAGTGCCTAAGTCAAAACAAGGAGTCTCCACATCAACTTCAGAAAATCTGGGATCGGAGCTGAAGGTCTTGGGAGAGATTTTTCAACACAAGTACGCGGCCATCCTCTCAAGTATGTCCTCTCCTGAAGCGTGAGACAGGTCAAGTTGCAAGGAGGGCACCTGCGTGCCACAGGAGCTGGGCAGCTCAGTCTGAGCAGGGGGTACAGCCTGGCAGCAGGCTGTCACCAGTGGATCAAGCTGCTCCCTCACTCACCATTCCAGACCCCACTGCTGGTCCAAGTGATGCCCAGACCCCACAGCCACCCCAGCGGCTGACCAGCTGCTGGGGCACGGCAAGACGCGAATGCCGCAAGCCATGCTCAGTCTGGAAATGAATTCAGACCTGGTCTGGAAGCACCCTCACCTCATTTTTTCAAGCAAGGTTTTGGAAGGGCGGGTTTTCCCATCACAACTCTTAAAAATACCTTTTGTAGATGGTGAAAGCCACCCTCCAGCACGGTCAGTTCCTGCCCAGGAGAACCCCACTCCTTGAACAGATCTGCTGCTTTAACAAAGGACTGAACGTTTTTGTCTTTACTGACTGCGCTCTTCTTTAAGATGCTTTCTGCCCCATAACCTGGCATACAGTAAATCCACCCGATACATTAATTTTCCTTCTGCCATAGCCTACTTCCTGGAAAGACATGGCTCAACATAGGAGCCCTGCTGTAGCCACGCATGTGGGCATGGGCAAATGCCGCTCCCAAAGCTGCACAGATCCACAGGAGAAACCTTTGAGCATCACCAACCCCCCCACCTAGCTGTGTCCTGCAGCTATACACAAATATTTTGGCAGTTTTACCATTTTCCTGGCTTCTCTGTGACTTGAAAGTATGATCTGGTTCCCAAGTACAAAACCAAAAAAAACAACCAAAAAAACCCCAACTAACATTTTTACAAGGTTGCCATGTCGCAGTTCACAAGATACAAATTTCTGGTTGCTCAGGTATACTTCAAGTCCTTTCCTGGTCAATAATTAAACAGAGGCCCAAGAACAGACTGGTCACCACGTCCACTGCTAAACACATCTTTAAGTCTTCTACAAGATGTCGGTCACTTAAAATAGAACTAAATACAAAATATGTCAAAGTTTCTGTCACAATAATTTTAATTCGTTTTCTTAAGCAACAGAATGTGTATGGATTTGTGACACTGTGTGAAACTTCTTCCGTATATTCCATGTAGTTATCTGTTGAATTACTGACCATACGTATTCTTCAATGTACGCTGACAGTTATTGTGTACCGGGAACAATTTACAGGCATCACCACAACATTAAAAGTAATTTAAATGCATTCAAGACTGGTAACAAATGAGTCTGAATGAATTCCTGCGTGAAGGCATTTCATGATCTTTAGCAAAGCACCATCCTAATATTTTTACAGTTTTAGCACCCATATATTCCACTAATTGATTTTACATGAAGAATGATTTTTACCAGATATCAAGGAGTCCTCAGCACCCTTCCTTTTACATTCGCCGTGCTCTACATATGATAATCATTTACTCCTCTACTGAACTAAACATCTTCTCCTACAAAGATGAAAACATGTTGACACAAGTGAAAAGCATAACAGTTCACCAGCTACGCATATCTTATCTCTGCAGCCTGCGCACACCTGACCGCATTAGGTTTTTGTGTTTTCATTTTTAGGTCATGAGAATACTGTAAGTACTGTAATGAAACCACAACCCTGTCTGTGTTCTCTCACGGAAAAGTGCCTTGAATCATAAATATTTCAATTATTGTGTTTCAGGCTCTAGAAGATACTAGCCTCTGTCTTCTATAAACTTTTCATCCCCTTTATCTTCAAAACAGCTCTGTCCTTCCTCTGCCACAGCAAGAAAGTGATACTTTGATTTGCAGTAATTAAAAATCAATTTTCAATGCAACAACTAATAAATAAGTTTCTAAAGACACACATTGGAACTAACAAGATCTAATATTTAAGAAATGGCACTCAGTGGTGGCCAGAGCGAACTGGCGTCACTCCTGTGCCTGCCACATCTCCGCCTGACCACGTGCGTTAACACTGGCGTTAAAAAAAGTTAATTATTTCTTCCCATAGATGAAGTGAAAAATTTATTTCGTGTATTGGGCATCAGAAAAAAACCACTCAGTTGTTTCTTCTGCGGAGCCGACCCCCTCTCCTGGGCGCAGCCGCCCACCTCCCGGCAGCTCCTGCCCAGCCACACGTTTTCTCTGGCCTCTTTCCACAGCACTCCCCGGCTCCCCAGTGTTTGTGTGTTGTCCCGCTCCTTTCCAAAGCCCTTTGTGGCTTCCCACCTCTAACCCTTAAAATTTCCTCTACGTTATTTGTACATGGAAAAACTTGACTGTTTCTCATCTGATTTCCAAGCGGTTAAACATCAACTACAGGTTTTACTACACAGGTATTACCCACCGCTTGTTTTCCTAGGTGGGTTACAATTCCGGGAGAACAACGTGCCTCCTCAACGTTAATAGCGAGAGTTGCAAAAAGAGAAATCAACAACATAATTGACAGTAACTTTTTTACAAGAAGACTTAGCACTGACCAAACAGCAAAGTTTAAATGGTGTTTAGGGATATTCAACCTCTCTTAAATTTTCTTCGCTGTTCCTGGGCTAATTCAAAATCAACACCTGATAGATCCTTAGCACAGCCTTATGCCTGAAATAATAACCTGGCAACTCTGCGATTGGAGTTTCACCAATCACAAGTTCCTTGCAAACCGAATTATCCAATTTGGCCCTGTTAGAGAAGCCACGCAACTCAGTACACTTGTACAGCCATTCTCCTTCCTTCCCTCAAAGGACACATCACTAAAACCACAGTGCTAATATCCACCAGGATCACACCGTTTTAACATATACATGTGTCAAAACCGTAATTTGACAAATTATGTCAAATATATAAATTCAAATTACATCACATACATAATTAATATTTTTAAAATAGGTATCAGGTTGGTTCAAGTTGAAATAAGGAAGATGGATAATTGAATAACTCAGTATTTAAATTTACTTAGGAGAGAAATTCTGACCAAAGCTGCAAAATATGCATCGCGTTGTGAGAGAAAAATTAAATTATTCTAATAGGACGATGTATCTTCTTTCAACAAAAAATCAAAAGGTATAAGAAATTTTTAATTCAAATGTAAATACTTCTCCAAAGAAATAATGTGCTTAGAAAAACACAACAAATTCCTAGTTATATATAACGATATACCACCTAGCCTCAAAATGCCACTCTTCAAATGAATTTCCAATTTTGGGCCCAATAGTAGAGAGTATCCCCCACAGGGACAAGGTTGGCACAGGCCCACTGGAATCTCGGTCATCCTCGCAACATCCTGGAGGCAAAGCAGCTGAAACAGGGCTGAGATCAGCAATTTATAGACATACTTAATTTGATGGAATTTGCAGCCATGGTCCAATGCACAGCAGAGGTCCAAAGGACCAGTTCACTGAGCAAAGGATCTGCAGCATCTCTGTGGAACCTGCAACCACCAATGGGCTGGAACCTTCTCAAAGCAGAGACACCCCACCACCCGCTTTCAGTACCTGCTGCCCATAGGACGGAGGGAGAAGACCAAAGCCTCTTGGCAAACAAGTAAGCTCCACGGATAAGCCAAAGCCAGCCTGTGAACCCCAAAGAGGGCTTGGGTTTTATGATGGAGGTCCGCAATCACTCCTTCCACCCCAGACGAGCCATCACAGGGCAGCGGGGGGACAGAGCAGAAAATGTCGCTCCTGCAGGTTGAATGCAGGTGCTGCCTGTGCCTTAAACCGATCTGCCTGTCGTTCCCTCGCACAGCCTGATCAATCAGAAACTCATCTGCGTTACCTGTAGCCACAGCGAAGCTCTCTGCCCGCCGTGGGGCACGTCAAGGGTACAGCTCGTGGTGTCCAAGGGAATCGGCTCTGCCCTCAGCAGCCAGCCTGACTAACGTACGTATTTAAATAAGAAACAAACGGCAGCGAAACCCCTTCCAGCTCCAGACATGTGATTACTATTTGCAGGAAGAAGAAATAACTAACTAAACGGATAAAAAGTTAAGCCTACAATGTTCTTATTCCCCCTCCTGAACAACTTCTGCAATTTCCTAAAAAGACTTAAGATTGTTAATAGTATAATACAATGTGCTTAACATTTTAATTTCATCTTCCTTAGAACAGGAACTGAAATCGTGATATTAAACACAATTCCACGCATAACTCACTCCTCAAAATTTACTTTCCAACACCACCCCAAACTACACTTTGGTGAACCGATAAACATCGTAGCAACTGTTCATTAAAGAGATTATTTTCAGCTACTTCAGTGATGACAGCATAGGCGAGCTATTGCTGGCACTTTTAAATCCAGCTTTCTGACACAAAACATGATCTTGCCCTTAAAACACAAACCCAGTAGAAATGGAGGGGGAGAAAGGCAGAAAAGCCAAAACAGATGCAAATCTTGCATGAAAGGATAGATGCCTCTCATAATTTGCAGTAAACATCTTGGCAGATTTTTAAAAGTAGTAAGTGCAATGAAACTAGTGAGAGCCTCAGAAAGGAGGAAAAAAGATGATCAGCGTTAGATGATACTTGTGGGATCGCTCCTTGTTTTTATGTCAATCTACAAGTTTTGAAATTTCAGCTTAAAACTACCCTTGGAAATGGTTACAATGAGGTAAGTGTGCTCATTCTGTGAAGGAGCAAATGTGGAAGAAAACTTCCAAACTATTAACAATGAACCACAAAATAGGAATTTTATGATTAACCATAATTTAAGAGGTTAGTTTATTACAGCTAACCTTTTCTATAATTTCACCTTTTTTATTCAGTTTTCCTGGTGCCACTAATTTACGCATACAATCAAGAAAGATCTCAAGTCAAAACAGGACACGGCATGGGAATCTAAATGACAAATATTTCTTCTAACAAGGACTAGTTGAGAGGTACGCTACAGTGGCTGTGAAAAAAAAGTAGGTAATTTGCATTGCTTCTAGACCCACTAGCTGTCACAAAATTTAAAAAGAGTAATCAGTTCGAGTGTACCAAAAATTATTATTTTGCAACAAAGCTGATAGCATTTTTCAGTTTGACCGTGATTTGCAATTTTCTCCAGTCAAAATCATTCCATGGGTACTTCTCAGTGACCTATGTCCTAAATCATTTTCAATTCCTACAAGCAAGTGACCTCTTCACGATCTGACTCACAAAGAAAAAACATGATGACTCCCATGAACCATTCTTTTTCAACCACCATCAGAATTTAATTTCTCCAAAATAAACCTGGTAAAAATAGAAATGGAACAAAAGAGTACTCAGTGTTCAAGAAATATTAATTAATCACCCTATCAGAAAGATAGATAAATACCAGCTCTCACATTTTGGTGATGAAAAAACAAAGAGGTTAAGTGACATTTTCAATGACACATAGCAAAACACTGCCACAACACGGATCACATCTCAGAAGTTTTCTATTGTTTTCAGCCCACTAGCCTTGAATAACTCCTGTGCATGCAATGCTGAATCAGGTATATTCCTCAGAATATAAAAAGCTTATTCTAGCTCACGTAAATCAGTCCAGGAGAAAAAAAAAAAAAAAAGCTTATGCTACAGTAATTTTGTAAAATACATTTGAGTCCAATAAGAACTTTTCTAAAAAAGCACTGGAGTCTGACAGGAATGCTTCTAAGCAAATACACCTTTAATCCTAAAATGTTAGTTTCAACACATTCTATTAGAGAAAGCATTTAAAAAATGTATAAGCAACAGATGACTACCGGAAAAAAAACAGTCACTTCAAAAACATATGAAATTCAACACCTGACTATTGTACAAACCCTAGTGCAGCCTTAAAATAGTACCATGTATTCAGTAACTAAAATATCTTGAATTTAATAAATTTCTTTTACTCTTCCTCACACTCGAAAAACTCTAATTTGGTTGTTCCCTGTAGACTCTTCGGTAATTTTACACAAACCTTCACAAACAGAAAGCTACAAAACATTTAGGTTTTTTCCTCTCTTAAACATTATAAACACCTCACAGTAGCAAAGATCTTGTGACACAACCCAAGAATCACTGAGGTTAAACAAAAAACAAAGAAATACCCAAATATTTATACCATTGATTCTCCTTAAGCTTTCTGGCAAGGTTACTGTTAAATCTTAAAGCCTACACCAACAAGGCCTCACATGAAACAGTGTATTTCTGGTGCTATATATTAATAAAATAAATTAGAATGTCTAATTACATATCTTTTGTATGTCACTAAGTGACCTATCAATTGCCATGAAGGTTACTATATGTGTTTTGGAAATGGGATATTTGAAACACTCTTTCCTTTCCCTCAACCATTTAGTAATCTACTGTTCTCAGTAGTTAAATGAATGATTTAAGTATACAAAAATGCTACAGAACACGACTGTTTTGTAAGAACTACACTAAAATACCAAATTACTGCAAAACAGGGGTCTTTTCCATATCTACATTTAATATGAACAAATTATTATACTCAGGAAAAAACTTAAATTAAGAATAAATACTAATTTGAATGCTAAAATCTACATCTCACTCAAAAGCATTTAGTGTAGCATTAGAGAAACCGATTTAATAATTAATCATATTTTCTTTACAGTAATATTACTAGCAGTAATGTTCTTCCTTAATGGTTTTAAATTACCTAGCATGGGGGGAAAATAAAAATAAAATTAAACCTGTCAAAATCTCTTAAAACTTTGTCTCTGACTTCTCTTCCCCCCCCCTACAAATTACCGTGGGTATACAGACACCGTGCGCAACTTCCCAGTCCCACATTTGTAAGAAAATTTCCAAGGGCCTGATCCAAGCCCATTGAGTCAACGGAGCGATTCCTACTGATGTCAACGGAAAGATTCCCACTCACTTGAGCAAGTTTGGGGTAGGGGCTTTTATGCAGGGAAAAGGCGGAGGGGAAATCCTCTTTGGAAAGGGAACTTTTGTGTTTCTCTCTGTAAGAAAGTACATAAACAAACAGAGCTGCTTATCCCAGGTAGAGATCACTGGCTGTTCGTCCATCTGCAGCTCTCACTCTTTAGGGACAGATGGTGATACTGTAAATGTAAGGCGGTTACTTTTGAGACGATTTTTCCCCGGAGACCACACCAGCAGCCCCACTTTCCGTCCGGGCTCCTCTCCCCAAGTTTTAAACGCGTCTTTTCCTGCCTGCACCGCCTGCCCGCCCCGCAGCCCGGGATGAAACCCCCATCCCGGGACCTCACCGCCGACCAACTGCGGGAAAGGGAGAGGAATGGCCTCACGCAGCCTCTTTACCTTCGCCGGGCGAGCTCAGTTGGGCGGCAAGCGGCTTTCCAGCAGGTGAAGGCCGGCGGAGAGCCGCGCAGCCTGCGCACCCCGCGCTCGGCGCCGCAGCAAGCGGAGCGAGGAGGCACCGGCGCCGGCCCCTTCCCTTCCCTCCTCTCCCTGCCCTGGCATTCCCGGCTGGAAAAGCAAAGCCCCGCACGCCTCGCCGCCGCGGGCTCGCCGCCTCTCCCCGCTCCTCCAAATTAAACTTTCAAAACTTTCCCAGGTCCCGCAGTCCTCTGGAATTTCAAGAGCCAATTTCAAGGGAAGGCCCCCACGCACCAGCCACGACGGAGGCCGCCTCCGGAACTCCGCAGCTCTAACATCATTATTTATTAATCCTTGGGTTTAGGCTTTTTTTTTTTTTAAGGTCTTTTGTGGGGAGGTGGGGGGCGACGCCGTTCCCCGAGCAGCCCGAACAGTGCCGGGAGGCCCCGCGGGCACCCCCGCGGCCCTGCGCTTCCCCGCCCACGCCAGAGGGGGAGCCCCGGGGCAGGGGGGCGCGGGGCGCCCCGAGGGGGCGGCCGGCGGCGGCAGCGGCGGCCCCACCGCGCCGGCGGAGAGGCGGGGGCCGGGCCGGGCCGGGGCGGGGGTGGGGGGGGGGGGTGCGCTTTCTCCCTCCGGCAGGCAGGCAGCACACAAAGGAGAAACGTGACACGTTTCTTCACCCGGGCTGTCTGCTGGGGAGGTCTCGGGGAAAGAAGAAAAAAAAAATCAAAAGAGGGAAAAGAAAAAAAAAACAGCCCCACACGGGGAGGCGAGCCGAGGATGGCCGAGCCTCCCCGGCACACGCTCCCTCGGAAGCCCGGCCCCGAGCCCTCCCCGCCTCGCACTTCTGTCCCCGTACCGGCAGGCTACAGGTTGTTTGTTTTTAACTACGGGGGGCGAGGGGGGGGGAGGGGGGTGTGCGCGGGTTGCGCGGCCCTGCGCGGTGGGAGGAAGGGCAGGAGGGTGGGCGCCCGCCCCGGGAGATTCGGGGGGAGCCACCGCCCCGCTGCCGCGGCCGGTCGGGTCCGCCGGCTTGGGCAGGGAGAGCCCGAACTCCCGAACTCTGGCCGGGGCACCGGCCGCCTCCTGCCGCCGAGCGCCTCCCCCCCACCCCCCAACTTCGCTGGTGCTGCATTTTTGGGAGCGGTGCCCCCCGGGTGCCGGGAGACCTGACACATGTCACTCCCGCGGCCGCGCCGGCCGCGGCCAAACTTTCCCGCGGCGGCGGCAAGTCAGTTAGCGGCGGGGGAGGGGGGACGGGGGGGAGCGGGTGGAAGCAGCAAGTCACACCGGGGAGCGGGGGGAGGAGGGGACGAGCGAGGAGGGGGGGAACGGGGGGGGGGGGGGGGGTAGCACTTACCGGGAGGAGACACCGTGCGGGGCGTCCCGGCGAGCTGACACCGAGAGAAAGGGCGAGCGGAGCCGCGCATGCAAAGTCTCTGCGGGCGGAGCCACCGCCGCTGCTGCCGCCGCCGGGACGCGCGGGCCGGGACGCGCGTGGGCGGCGCGGGGGCCCTTCCGCGGGCGCGGAGCAGCGCGCGCCCTCCCGCCGGCTGGCTCTTGCCCCGGCGCTAGTGGGGGAGCCGCGGTCCCGCTCTCCCTCCCCCGGCGTGCGGGTCCGCCCGTGTGCGGAGTGTGCCGCCTGTGTGTATGTGTTTTGTTGGGAATGCGAGGAAAAAAAAAAAAAAAAAGAGTAAAAAAAAAAAGAAAAAAAAAACCCGCCGCTGCACACACCGGCTCCTTTGGAGAAAGGGGAGTGAGAAGGGAGCCCTCACATGATCGCGAAGTGGCCTGCACAGAAGTGCTAATAATGCGCGGGGGTGGGGGTGGAGGGTTGGGGGGAGGGTGGGGGGGGTGATGGCAACAAAAAAAAAAAAAAAAAAAAAGTGCGGCGGGACGCGCTGGGCCGTGCCCCGCTCCGCTCCGCGCCTCCCCCGGCCCGTCCCCGCCGGAGCCGGAGCCGGGTGCCGCGGGCCGCGGCGGGTCCACCTGCTATGTCAACAAACCGTCGGGGAAGTTGTTTGCTCTCGGCGGCTGGACCCCTCCCCGCCCCCGCTCTCCACTCCCCCCCCCCCCCGCCGGCGCTCTGCTCCTCCGGCCCCGTTAGACACAACGAGTTTAGCAGACGGGCAGAAAACAAAGCCGGGTGTTGTGCCGGCCGTGCCGGCTGCCTGCAGCCTGCTGGCAACCCTCGGGGTGCCGCGGCACTGGCGGCCCGGGGGACCCGCGTGGGGAGGGGGCGGCGGGGCAGGGCAGGCCGCCCCGGCGGCGGCAGCACTTTTGCCGAGGGGGCACGCGTGGGCCCTGAAACTTTCTTTCTTTCACCCCCCCCCACCCCGACATTTCGGAGCAAGGTGCGGGAGCCCGCAGCGGGAACCGCGTGTCCGGGGGCTATCGCTCCCCCGGGGAAAAAACACTTTCTCAAGCGATTCCCGAGTCGGGGAAAGGGAAAGGGGAGAAGTGCCGGCATCGTGGGTAGGGAGGGGAGAAGCCGGTCCGTGTCCTCCCCCGCGGTCCTCGGTCACTCGTCGCCGCGGCCGTGCTCGGGTGGAAGGACTCGCGTGAGCGCGGCCGGAGCGTGGGTTTGCCGAACTGGGAGCCCAGCGCGGCCACCCCGGCCCCCGGCTTTCCGCGCGGTTTTGAATGAGAAAGGCTCCCCGTGACCCGCCAAGGGCCGGAATCAGAAGTGACTTGTCACTCAGAATTAACAGGCACCGCATTTATTCCATAAAATTTTAAAAAAACCACACACACAAAAAAAAAACAACTTCGCCGCCCGCTGCTCCAAGGCCAAGCTGGAGACTTGCCCGCTGCCCGCCGCCGCTCAACCCCCGGGAAGGCCGGCGGGAGGCGGGGGGGCACCGGGCACCCCCGGGATGAAGGGGGGGTAGCTTACCGCGGGGGCGGAGCCGCCGCAACTCGGGGCCCCTCCGCGCCGCTCCGCGCACCCTCCCGCCCGGCGGCGGCAGCGGGTCCGGGGCCTGGCCGGGGGCCGGCGGGGCCGGTGCGGGGCGGCGGCGGGGCGGCGGGCAGCCAATGGGGCGCGGCCGGGTTCGGGAGGTGAAAGTTCAGCGCCGGGGCAGGCTCGCCGCCGCCGCCGCCGCGGGGGCGCGGCGCTGCCGATGGGTGGTCGTAAAATTTATTTATTTGCTACTCGCCACTCTTTTGTGTCGCCCCCCACCCCCACCACCCCCACCACTACCACCATCCCCCGCCCCGTCGCTGCCACCGGTTACCGGGGAGCTGCTGGCTGCCGCGGCGGTTTGCGAGCGCAACGGTTGCGGGTGACACTCGCCGCACACCCCGCCGGCCGGCGGGACAAAGTTTCCGCCGGCAGCCGCCCTCCGCCGCTCCGCGCCCCGCGGGACGGCGGGGCGGGGAGGGAAACGGCGCCGGGCCCCCCGCGCCGCTCGCCGCCGGCCCGAAAACGAAATCGGGCGCCGCGGGCTTCGGCCGCCGACGGGCTCCGCGCGCACGGGCGCGGGACGCCGCGGGGGCGCGGGTTGCGCGGCCCGGTGGGCGCCGGGGCCCCCTCCCCGCGCGGGCGGGGATGCGGGGTCCGGGGGGACAGGCGGGTGTCCCTCGGGAGCCGGCGGCGGCGGGCGGGCAAACGCCGGTACCGGCGGAGGACGCCGCGCCGGGCACTCGTTGGGAGGAGACCCCGCCGTACCCGAACAGGCGGGGCGGCGCGGCCCGGAGCAGGGGCACCCCCAACTTCGTTGGACGGCCGGCGGCGGCCCCGCACGGACGGGCGGGCGGGAGCGGCGGCAGACGGCTACCCCCGTGGTCGGCCCGGGCCGCCGCCGTCGGGCCGGGCGCCCTCCGCTCCCGCAGCGCTGCCGGCCCCGTCCCCCCAGCGCCTGGGCTGCGCCTTGTGTTTAAGGAGCTGTGAAATGCCCCCCTGGACGAGACGGACCCCGCGGGCGGCCCCTCTCTGGTGGGGAATAACCCACGGGGGCCAACGCGGCTGCCGAAATGCTTCGGCGTTGCGCGGGCGTGCGCGGCTCGCCGGTCCCACGCAAAATCAGAGCTAAACAAACACGCGCTTTCCCGACTCTTTTTTTTTAAAATTTTTTATTTTATTTTATTATTTTACAACGACAATTACGGCGTAAAATACATAACTGGGCTTTCTAATGAAAAAGGCTGGTGCGTTTTATTTGTTCCTGTTTACGGCTCGAGATTTCATCTGCACAATTGTATTGCATTTCTCGCTTGAAATAAACCGCTTCGAAAGCGTCTTCCTTTAATTAATTTAATGTATTTTCTCCGTGCAGCTGGCAGCGTTAGGTGTCGATCAGACTGCCATTTTCCATTAGGATTGTTTAGGAAGCAAACAAGAAAACAAACAGACTCCTTCTTCTAAATAGGTTCGTTCCCCTTCCTCCCCACGCTTGGCTCCCGAGACACTTTGGGAAGAGCAGAAAATGCTGTTTTTAACCGAAGTCAAATCGAGGAGAATCTGTATTACAACATCAAAGCGAATGGAGACGTTACAAAATTGGTGGAGTTACACCACCATCTGTCGTTAAGCTTCGGGACTACAAAAGTTCAGACATATAATAAATCTTAATGAGCGCTGGCAACTTTCTTTTTTTCTCTTTCCTCTAGAAATCTTGCTCCCGTGGCAGAGTCGGTTTCGCAGCGTGGGTTGAGCCTCCCGAGTGATGAGTGGCAGAGCGCCGGTGTCCATCACAACCTCTTCCATCCTCCGCTACTTGCCACGCTGTGCCCCGCCAGGCCCAAGGGTTGGTGCCAGCACGTGATGGTCCAAGACAGTCGCTCTTCAAAATGCAGAGGCACTCACACTTCACCATACTTCTTGGCCTCAGGAGGTTGCATTCATAAAAAGAAAAAGCAAAAGCAAAGTTTAAATTATAAAGAAAACCACACACACACACACACAAAAAAAAAACCCAAAAAAACCCCCCGAACCCTTAACCAACAACCCTCCCCAAAATCACCACCAAAACAGCCCAACCCAGAGCTCATATCTCTCCAGTGGTAGGATTATTCCATTTTAGATACTGTCCCTCTGCAAAGCTGTCCCCTGAAAAGGAATATATAAAAAGCACACCTTGAGATAACGTCTGTGAAGAAGCTGTGGTGTCCTAATGCTACCTCTGAATACTCTTAAAATTTCAAAACCTGTAAACAAATACTTAGGAGAAACATACAATTATTTTATATTCCCCAATGTAAACATGGTACCTTCTTTGTGAAGTTGTCCATGTGAGAGCTCCCCATCAGACTTCATCTCTTTCTAAATTCTTCAGTTAAATGTCTTGAAAATGCCCATTTGCCGTAGTTACCAAAGAATCAAGAAAGAAAATCCTTTGGGATTTTCTGGGTACTGGTGTTCCCTGTGTTTCAGAGGATAGTTGCTACTCAGAGTGAGCAACATGCAAGCAGGGATCCTCACGGGACCCTGCCATGAAAACCATCAAGTTTATCATTATTTTGTCACAGTTCCTATTTTAAGGCAGGTGTGGTTGAGTAGGTATTGATCCAAATGGGGTGCTGTAGGGAGTGGTTATCATTAAAAGTGAACTTTCAGGTTGTTTCTCTTCCACTGTGGAAATTCAGGGCTTTTTTACCTGTCTTCAGCCTGACATTTTGCAAGTGCTCACAGTCCTTATACTGTAATTAGCACTAGGCATTTCCCAGTACTACTGTGAGGTGAAGATGGCGGTTTAACATGTTCATACAAATCCTGTTTCCCAATCTCTTTCCTTCTCCCAGAGAAACTTCAGTTTCCTATATCCTACCAGTAGCTGTTGATACTCGGAAGAAAAGTTCCACTTTTAGCTTATTGACATGTCAAAAGAGAGAAACTCGTTTCCTCTGAAGCTATACGTTCATGGGCTGTCTCATAAAATGTGGAATTATCCTACAGGCAATAAACACTTTCAGCATTCCTTTGTCTACTGGGTTATTTTCACGCTATTTTGAAAAACAAAAAAAACAAAACACAAGCATCAAAACCATTTTCTACCTTCTCCATAGTCAGCTAGGCTCTCATAACCAACTGAGGTCTTTGAATCGACATTAAAAGCTAAGGTTTCTGAACTGGTGAGAAAAGCGTTTAACATTCACCTGATTGAAATAAATCTTGTGACACTTTCTCAGCTTCTAGAAACAGCTAGGCCATTACAACTAATTACTGATTTAGGAACGTTTATTAAAAAACCTGTGTCCAAAAACTCACTGATTATCTCAGTGTTTGTACTGCCTCCATTTTTATATATGCGTAATTTAATTTTTAGATTATTCAAAAGACATTATAGCAGCAACCGAACTAAAAAAAAAAAATCAAATAATTAAGAGCTGCTAGGGAAAAGAAAAACAAAGCATGGTGCTCGTAGTTGCCTTGCTCAAATTGTAACGAGTGCTGCCCAGAACAGTTCTGACTGAAACGGAGCCACTCTGATTTCTTTGATAAAGGGGAAAAAAAGCTGTGCAAATCTTCCACTGGATTTCTGTATTGGAAAAACATGTCAGAATTTTTGACATTATATTTGACATCTATGTATAAGGATGACCCATACATCTTTCTGGATTCTTTTCCTATTTTGTGGCCAGGTTTGGAGGAATATGCCATGCTGACATTTCGCGTCCTGGTCCCCAACCATTAGTTGCATATATGAAAGTCTTATTGAGCCAGAGGTGAGGAAAGTTTTAAGACTGCTAAACCTTTTGGTGAGTTTCCGAAGTATAACCTGGGGAGCAGTATCACAAACATACATAAACAAGTAGCTGCGTGAGTCCCATGAACAGCTCATAACTTCTGGAAAGTTTGGCATCTGATCTATATGGTGGTGCTAAAGTTTAGGCACATGAATCTAAGACTGCAATCTTCCAAATCCTTGTTCGGCTCCCAAGGAGTTAACATTGATAAGGTGCCAGTCATGCTCCTTAGCCTCCTAAGATACCGCTTCTGAAAATACTCAAAATAACAACCATCAGAGTTGCGCTGAAAAGCTTGGTGGGTTCCTCAGCCTAACCAGCCTCCTAAAACTAGGCATCCTCTGTGCAGCCGGGCATTAAATTGTAATTAGGTAAAATGCCCAATCAGTCCTTAGGGCGGGAACTGACCCAGGTCTCCCCGTTCCTCAGGAAGCATCCCACCCGCTGGACTGCGTGCCCACCCTTCTCCCACTGCTCCCACCACTCTTGGACCCTTGTTCTGCCAAGTGACACTGCGGCCCCACTCCAGACTGACCGAAATCAAGTGTTTAGGTCATGGCCCTGGGAGGTGACAGGTGGCTTAGGTCCAAGGAGGGTCTAGGAGCCAATTAGAATAGCATAATAATTTAGTTATTGTGTAAAAAAAAAAGACATTGCAGCAACTCCCCTTTCCTGTCATGTTTCAAACCGTCAGTGAGAACACCTGCTGCTTTTATGAAACAGACCACCAATCTCCAAAAGAGGATTCAGGGCTCTGAATGGCAAAATAGCCGGGCATGTCAACCCCAAGAAGGGCAGCAGTTAGGGCAACGTTCTCTCTTCAGCCTGTTCGGCAATTTCATCGAGCGCCTCAGAGCACTGGCCGCTGTGAATGTCCCTCCAGGGTTCCCAGTTTCCTCAGCCTGATGCACAGGCAGCCCAGATGCCCATCTCGAGGTTATGGAGTATATGGGACTGCATGTAGGGACCAGGTAAGTCAAAAGGCAAGCTCAGCAGTAAAAATGGAATCCTGACTGTAAAACAATGAGTCTTCACAAGTTCCACCCATGTCCGAAGTCCAGCCTTTCCTTGTCTATCTTGTGCTCATTTATTTGCATTTTTCCCCTTCTTGATTTCCTCAGAGCAAAACACAGGGACTTGCAGAAATGTTTCAAGACACAGGGACTTGCAGAAATGTTTCATTAAGGCTGACAGAAATCTTCCTGACAGGCAGCTTTTCCTCTTTTATTTGTTGTGTTGCTCCCACTCTGCTCTTCCAGCTGCAGTGCTTTCTCAGCCCTCAGCAGAAGGTTGTGTAGAAGCATCTCTGCCACAAGTTGTGCTCCCGTGGGAAGCGTCGCCTCCAGATGAACTGCTCCAGCCTCACTAAAAACAAACAAGGTGCGTGGGTTGGTAGAGGAGTAAATGAGGAGTAAATGAGTGGGCTTCTTGTGGTAAAGCAGCACAAGGCCTCTGATAGACTTGGCCCACAAAGTCCTCACAGGGCACACCTGAGTTGCCCATGGGTTATGGTTTGCGCTCCCAGAGCGGAAATTCATCTGCCGGAACCTGAATTTTGTGGAGGGAAAAAACAAGCTTCTGCTTCACAGAAGAAAGCAGGATCGATTCTGTTCTCTTCCAGCCCCAAATGTAGTTTTCAATACTAATGTTAAACTGTGACATTCTGACAACAAAAGAGCACGTAGTTATTTTCTGGCTCTTTCTTCTTAAGCTAAAAATGCTTACATTTAGGGAAATATATTTGGTAACCAAACAACAATTACAGCTGTATCTGGACAATGCTTTCCTTTGGTACCACAGACACAAGGACCACATTAAAGATGCAAAATTACGTTCAGTTTCATGACGTTTACACATCTGTAACAACATTCCAGGCATTTTGTCAGTATTTAGGGTTAGGGGGATGGAGCTGTCTTTTTAGAAACCATTTCTATGTCATACACACAAATTAGCATGTATTAAGTAGTCATCTTTCCGCCCACAAGCACTTGTGTAGAATTCATGGGTTTGGGAAGTAAATTGAAAGCAGACCGTGGATGTTAACAATATGGTTAGATACAGGAGTTATACGCTAGTCAAACACTAAATAAACAAGCCCCATTTTTAGGTTTATTTAAGAGGACTGCAGGGACGCAAACCTCAGAATATGTATTTTTAAGGCAATAGAGATGCTGCCTTGTAGATGTGAATTATGGAGTTCTGTGACACAGGCACAGCAGAGTAACCTGTTTTCTAAACTTGTACAAAACTATAATCAAACAAATGGCAAAATACTACTTGCTCCATCAGCATACCACTTGTCACTTTCCTTCAAGAGCAAAACCTGCTTTTTTATTGCTGCAGCTCCACAGCCAATACAGCTAGGAGGAGAATCAGAGAAATTGGGGATCACGCACCATCAACACAGGTGGGTATCATGGCACTGCACGTTAGTCTGTCAGTTATTTTTGCTCATTGTGTAAGAAGCAAAGCAGTAGGCAAGGATAAGTGACTCAGAAAAACAGACATTTGTATGAAGGCAAGCAGTTTACCAATTTTGTAACCAGTTGTTTAGAATCATAGAATTGCCTAGGTTGGAAGGGAGCTTTCAGATCATCTAGTCCGATCATCAAAAGATTCCAATTCTTTTAAAAAAAAGAATTCTTAAAGAAATTTATTTTATTTACACAGTTTAATTTTTTACTGTTAGACATAATTTGTTTTCATGGTAGCATACTGCAACTACACCCAAATCCGTTCAGTAATTCACAGTTCCTGATTGCAGCTGAAGGCTGGAACCATTCTAGCTCCTGTGGTCCATATTCCCAAAGATGAGCCTCCGGCTGAAGCTTAATCTAATTTTTGGAAAGCGTGTTCCAGAGTCAGCTGCTTGAGCCATAAGCACCTTCCTACCTCAGTCCAACCATCCAGCAATTTTGTGTGCATTTGCTGGAGTACTTTGTTCCTAAAACTTGTCAGGGAGCATCATAGCTGTCAAAGACAAGTCAACATTTTCTCGTTGAGGGGATGATTCTTCCATCCGTGAGCGTCCTTTATGTGTCAGACTTTCAAAAGAAGTCACCTCTTTAGGAACTAAAACAAGTGACCAGACCATGCTAAAGAAGTCAGCACCTTTCAAAGAAATCAGATCATCAAAGGGTGCAGCTGAATCTTGGAAATCTGGTCTTTAAAAGTACTTAAATGGATGCTGACTTCTTAAAAATCTCTTCCAGTTGGAGTTGCCGCACACATCAAATTCTGAAATTCTTCTTTATTGAAAATCTAACGCTGCAGCATCCTGCTACACTATGCGGATGCACAACCCCCCTTTATTTTGGACCTACTCCAAATCTGTGTGAAAGAAGGCAAAAGCAGTAAGTGCCCATTTGAAGAATTACCTGGACTGCCCATATGTCTGCGTACTTCTTACAGTAATTTATTGAATTTAATATAACAGGTGAACTGGTGCTACTCGCTGTAATAAAGGTTTAAGAGGGATTATTCTAGGAGATCATCTGCTAGTTTGTTCGTGGATTTTAGTGGGGGCCGGTCTGGGCCAAATATAAGCATTAACTGAAAGCTTACCTTTTTTACCATTTAAGTAATGCAAGCATTACTTAAAATCTGCAGAAAGATTGCTGGTTTTGCCACGACTATGACCAGCTGACTGCAAAGTGTACAGAGACAAAAAAAAAAAATTAAAATATAAAGGTCCTTAATAAATAAGAACAATAAATCAACAAGGTACCTCTTGTATTCTTTATACTGATATGAAATTCCGTTCATGTTATAGTAGTCTGTGTTTGCGTCTCACAGACTATTTCAAGTGTGTAACTAAATTCTAGAAATAGGTAAATAGTTTGGCATTTCAAAAAATATAAAACCAGCAAGGATTTTTTTTTTCTTGAGAATTAACCTTTGGCTTAATTTTGGGCAAACAGGTTTGAAAGGACTTTAAGTGTTGTGGAGAGACTTTAAAATAGTAGTTAACCATCAAAACAACCCTGAACAGTTGCTGCACTGTCCTTAGCTAATTATCGCCCTCTACCCACACCAATGGATACATAAGGAACTATCCTATGATATTTCAGCACTGAATTAACCCCCACATCAGAACAGAAACGCTGATTTTGAATGAAATTCAGGTACTGATAGCAGAATAAAAGACCAAATTCTTTACGGTACCTCAGTGTCAGGAGCCTGAATGCCAAACAAGAGATTTATGAAATGAGTTTGTCTTAGTTGGCTGGAAACCTGATGGGAATGTATATACATGATTGGATTATTAAAATGAATGTTGTAACCTCCTTAGGAAAAATGTAAAGCAGGTAAGCAGAATAAAGAAGGTAGTCAAACAACCGCATTTTAGGCACTTCCTTAGATACCTATTTTATGAATGTTTTGGTATGTTTAGATTTCTTGAATTGGGAGATGAGACAGGAGATTCACGTTGATGCTTTGAATCCCCATAGTGTATTTCTATTGAGTATAGGGAATGAAACAAACGAGCCTTCAAGATTAAAGACTAATTTTGGCTAATATGTGCTATAACTACCCCACTGAGTAGAAGAACGGCATCATGTGTTTCCACGTGATGACAAATTGCAAACAAGCAAACACTAATGTGTGAACGTCTTAATGGAGGAATAGGGAGGGTCCGCTGCAGAATTGTATCCTTTAGCAGTACCTTAAGTACCCATCTGTAGCAATGGAGGAAGAAAGATTGTATTAAAATGAGTAAGTTCAACCCAAGTTTAATGAAATGGGATTTAACGTTGCCACTTCTAAAAAATGCAATAAAGTTTAAAGGGAGGGTTACTCTTACCAGTAATAATTTCCTGACTCAGAGAGTTGCATCCACCATAAAATGGAATTAGGGGACAGTGTCATATAAGGAAAAGGCGGTCATCGAATTAAAAATTACAAAGATAAAACAGAATCATTTGATTATAGCACATGATGAATAAACATCAGTTTTAGAGCAACAGAAGAGGACAATAAGCAGCAGTTACAAATGCTAGAGATTTTAAAATAAACAGGCATAGATAATTGATATTTGAGAGCCTTAAAAGAGTGGGATGAGGTTTTTGCTTTGCCATTAATATAGATTTCCAATAAATCTGGCAAAACAAAGGAAGTTCCAAAAGAATGGAAGAATGCAAAAGCTCTAGCTGTATTTCTAAGTGGCAAACAGGACAGCGTGGATAAGCTTGTCAGTCTGGTATCAGTCCCGAACAACGGATGGAACACATGCTAAAATGATACATGGGAAAAAGGAATGCAAAATGTGCACAGGATATTTGCTGGGAGGGGCTGAGGATGAAACAAAGGGCCTGTGTTGGAAGAAAACGGGACTTCTAAAAACCCACAGGGAACACGACAGATAATCAACCGAACAAAATCCTTGCTCAGGCCTGAGTGTGAGGCTGTGATCAGAAGGAATGTATGTCCGCAGTCCTAGAGAGAAGATTAAAACTTGGGAAAAGGCTAAGGGAAGAGAACAAGAATTCAAACAAATTTAAAACCATGTATTGCAATATCTACAAACCAGTATGTTGTGAGAATAGAGGGGTCTTCACTATAGCAGACAATGTGTAAGAGATTCCAAAGGACGGTGTGGTGGTTTGGGCATCTGCAGTGAGACAAAATCAGGGTAGAGCACAGAGGAGCATTTTTAACAGTAAGCTTGTTCTGGGCAGTAGGACCATTCCGGAATAATTTCTCACATGCTGTCAGGGGTTCCCCATCACAATCAATTTTTAAAGCCAGTGTGGATATTTTCCTATCTGAATATACTATCATCAAAATAAAAATTAAGTCAGGGAAATGTCTTAGCCTGGGTGCTGTAGAGTTAAGGCTCCATGATCACAATAGCCAGGTCTGGCTTTCTAATCTGTGAGCAGTGTTGACGTTACAATTGTCATCACCAGGTATTTAACACCCCATGAAGATAAATGGGCCATCCATACCATTCCTTAGGGCTGCCGTTTCGGGCAGTTTAAAAATTCAGACCACTGCTCTATTGGATTGCATGTGGGAAGCTGTATTCGTAAACAGAAAGGAAATACTACTAAAGGAAATGTGTTATAATTATTAATATTTAAGATTTTTAGTTCAACAGCAGTTAACGCTCGCAAGTTGAGGACTCTCTTCTACCATGCGCTGTAAGAAATCTATTTCGGTTAGTTTATAAGGGATCTTGCAGCACAATTTGAAGTCAACAGTAGTTTGTAGGCAGGGAACAGACACAGCCGTAGCTGTTGAGGGTACGCGTTCTGTTGCTCTGAAGCACTCTTCCACTCCTTCAAGCGGCATGCATCACTTTATTACAGCACGGAAAAATGCTGGGTTCAAAGCTTAGCAGGATTCTGTCTTGTAATTATTCTTGATTTTTTTTATTAGCGAGCTGAAGCGAGTGTGAAAACACAAGTATGAAAGTACTGACCGCACATTTGCAAGTGTTTTGTGGTTTGTTTTGTTAAACAATAGTCTAAGATGTAAAATTCTTTTGTTTTGGTAGTCCAAAATATCTGTGTAGCAGTAGTACTGTTGGTTTTGTATTTGACTTCTCTGTAACATCCCACACGAGAGGAAAATTTTGCAATGAAACAAAGGATCTACCGTCTCTGGTAAAGCAAGGGATCTTCATCACAAACTAAAATTATAGAAAATGTACATTTCTTTCTTCCCCCCCCCCCCCCCATCAATTTTGATTGAAGACTTGAGTACTGGGTGCAAAAAAATCTCTGTTTGAACTAGCCTGAGCGATCTCTGTGTTCGTCGTTTTCTTAATTGCTTTTCACTGTCTTGTCCAAGGAACACTTTGCAAGGCATAGCTGCATGGGCTATGATGTAATGAGATCTTGTTAGCTAAGCAAGACCAGACCTCAAGCTTAAGCAAAATAAATTCGGATAGACTCTATGCCCCCTTGACCCAGCTGTTTTGCAGCCTTTGAACAGTAAAGAAACTTGGAATCTGGTCACAGATGCCAGTGTAAAAATTCCCCTGGCTGAAGGGAACTGTCAAACGGTGTGAAACCAGAAGAGCTGGTTCCCACTGCTTTCTGTCTTGTCCAAAAAAGCATGTTAAGCAAACGAAAGGTTGGGAAATTCAGAGGGAAGATGAACTGTATCTTTACTGTGATGATTTCTGGCCGGCATATGGTCCCTTAGGGACCAAAGCCAGCTTCATAAATTAGAACCATATAGAGTTCACAAACTTATTTTATGTTGTAACTTCAGCTGAGGAGCAAAGCAAGACAGGACAGGGCAGGCTGAGAAAGAAGAAGCTGTAACTAGTTCTGACAGACCCTCCAACATTTCCTCTGAGCACATTTTTGAAGAAGAACAAATATGTCCTTCTATAAGCTTTTTGCAAAACCAGCATTGTTTGTCAACAAAAAGCTACAATAATAAGTATATTTACATATATGCAATATGTATATATGCAATATACATATATACAAATAAAAATATATACAGAAATATATATATGTAGCAACAAATCTGAATAACACCAAGGAAAATAAGGATTACAAAATAGAAGTAAAGAAGCGCATATCATCTATGTAGTATTCCTAACAAGAAGTACAATTAACTTATCCTTTTCTAGCCAATGAAGATTTCCCTCTCTTCTAATTATTTAATGTGTTTCACTAACAAATTAGTACCTGAGAGTAGTTGGAGGGATAGCGAGTCAGTGAAATCTTCAGATTATGTACAGTCTGCTTACTTTAAAGGTGGGACTGGGCATACCTACTTAGTATAGCTGTAAAATCTGTAATTCTATGTAGGACTTGCTTAAATAGCATCTTTGGCTAAATATTTTTCTTTCAACCAAACCTTATAGGGTTTTTTTAACAGAACTACAAATTTTAGCGTTAAGTTTCAATTAAAACTGGGCATATTATGAATTTCTTTGGCTAAGGGGTGAGAAAGGATGTTCTAACAAATATCTGGGATTCAGGAAGACTCGTGTTTGCTCTGGCACTGATGTTATGTAGCCTACTTTACAAAAAAAAAAGGTAATTTGAGGAGATATAATTGGAATTCTTAGGATTGCAAAAATAATTTAAAACTATTTAACCCAGTCTTTGTATATGTTCTCATGATACATCTATTAATACAATATCAGTGACAGGTAATGTCGAACAAAGGAGAGACAATTCATCTCCACGCAGCAAGTTCTTCAACTGTGGTATTCAATACCAGAAGCTGGTATTACAGACCTTTATTTTGAAAGGTCTGGATAGTTTCTTATCAAGAGCAACTTCCAGATTTATAACTGGTGGCAGAAAGGTGATCGCCTTCCTTACTCATCTCTGTGGGGTCCAGAAATGCATCTTACCAAGTTGTGACTGAGAATTACACTGTTCTCATGGGAGTGTGCTTTGGAAGGGTCTTCC